>NW_016107393.1:2758743-2793248 GCF_001604975.1 Cebus imitator | reverse complement strand
AAGTACTGCTTTAGCAAATTCTGATACATTATATTTACATTTGTATTCAGTTCAAATAATTTCTATTTTCCTTTTTGGTGTTTTAATTCACCTATGTGTTATTTAAAAGTATTTTAACTTCCAAATGTTCAAGGATTTTCTATATCTCTTTTTTTTTATTGGTTTCTAATTTAATTGTGGTCAGATAACATTTTTGTATGATTTTAATAATTTTAAACTTAGACTTGGGTTTTGGCCCAAAATGTAGCCTATCTTGGTAAATGTATATGTGAACTTTAAAAGAATGTCCATTCTGCTGTTGCTGGGTAATGTATTCTGTATCAGGTCAATTTGATTGGTAGTATTGTTCAAATATTCTGTATCCTTGATAATTTGATGTCTATACATTCAGTTAACTATTGACAGTAAAGTATTCAATCTCGAGTAAAATTGTGAATTTGTCTATTTCTTCTTACAGTTCTCTCAGTTTTTGCCTCATATATTTTGAAGCTCCATTACTACATGCATGCACTTACTGCTTTTCTGCTGAATACTGGAGATGTATGTGTGTAGCACTCTCCTTTGACTTAGGATCTCTAGAATGCCTTGGTCTCCCAGACTCTCAGATTGATTTTATCAATTTGGAGAGTCTGCCAGGTTCTGCCTCAGCTCCTTCTCCCTGTACCACAGCCTAGAACTATCCCTGGGCAGC
This sequence comes from Cebus imitator, assembly GCF_001604975.1. Classification (NCBI taxonomy): domain Eukaryota; kingdom Metazoa; phylum Chordata; class Mammalia; order Primates; family Cebidae; genus Cebus; species Cebus imitator. Next base: position 2,792,557 of record NW_016107393.1, on the reverse strand, counting down.
AAAACTGGATGTTATAGGGTTGACTTCTTTTGTTTCTGATCTCTCAAGGATTATTCACTTTCAATGCCTGATATCCAGCATCTTAAAAACTGAAAACTAATTCCAATATATTTTGTTTAGTTTTCTTTCTTTTGCCCTTTTTTGTTTGTTTGTTTTAGGCAGAAGGTTAATCTGGTTAGAAACAGAATTCTTCCTTGTCTTATTGCTTAGGTTTAAATGTCTTACAAGACATCTCATCAGAATAAGGCAAAGAGCATGCAAGAATAAATGACTAAGACTGGTAGAATTCTGGAAAAATCTACCTGTTCTACATAAAAGAAAATGATGCATGCAGCCTTGTATTTATTATGTTGTCACCCTCTTGGGCTATTTTATCAAGTTATATATAATATAAACTAGGCCTGGATTACCGATAAGACCCACATGACTTTATTTACTCATTTATTCATTCAAAAATGAACAATTCACTGAGTACATATATATTAATTACATATTATATGATAGGTACTTGGGATAGGGCAAAAAAGTAAGGTAATCTTTGTTCCAGTGTTAGTCAATATTTAAATAAGGAGATGCACAGAAAAATCAAGAAACAAGATCACTTCAAATAATTTTAAGTCTCATGAAGAAAACAAAACAGCATTTGGAGAAAGTGTTAAGGAAGAAAGGATGTTCTAGCTTACCTAGTTCCTTAATGGAGTTTTCTCTGAAGACCTGGCATTAAATTTAGACTTGAATAAAACAAAGAAGAAATGATATGATAGTATGAGATGGGGTGAGGAGGTAAGGAGACATTCCAAGCCACAGAAATAGCAAATGCAAATGCACCAAGAAGAGATAGAGTTTTCTGTAATTTTGTGTTATACAAAAGATCAGAATGGTTGCAGACTAGGGAAGGTGGAAGACTGGTATGGGATGTGGTCTGAGAGCTAACAGGAACCCCATTATGTAGGCCTTGTTGGCCACGGCAAGGCACTTGGAATTTCAATGGGAAGCTAGCAGAGTTTTGTGCAATAAAATGTTATGATAAGATTTCTTCTTTGAAAAGATAATTCTTCCTGCTGTGTAGGATGCATGGGTCTGAGTAAGATGTGACGGAAGTTTGAACTAGAATTATAGCAGTTGAGTTGATGAGAAGTGATCATGCTTGGAATATTGAATTGACAGTGCTTAATAAAGATGGATTGTGGAGTATGAAGGAAAGCAAGGAATCAAAAATGTTTGTAGCCTGAGATACTTGCATGGTGGATATAGCATTTTCTTAAAGGAGAAAATCTGGTGGATGAGCAGATTTTTGAAAGTTGTCTGATGTCTGAGTGAATATGTCAGTCTGGCAGTCATATACACAAATCTGGAGCTAAGGAGAGGGGCCAACCAGCTCACTACAAGATTACCTAGTGAGTAACAACTTAGTACAAGACTTAAGTCATTTGAATTTAGAAATTAAGTAGTGTTTTTTAGTACTGTGAAAAATGATATTGGTAGTTTGATAGGAATAGCATTGAATCTGTAGATTGCATTGGGTAGTATGAACATTTTAACAGTGTTGATTCTTCCAATCCAAGAGCATGGAATGTTTTTCCATTTGTTTGTGTCATCTATGATTTTTTTCAGCAGTGTTTTGCAATTTCTCTTTGTAGAGATCTTTCACCTCCATGGTTAGATATATTCCTAGGTATTTTATTTTGTGTGTGTGGCTATTTTAAATAGGATTGTATTCTTAATTTGGCTCTTATGTAGAACCAAAAAAGAGCCCAGGTCAGGCACAGGCACTCACGACTGTAACACTAGCACTTTGGGAGGCTGAGGTAGGTAGATGGCTTGAGGCCAGGAGTTCAAGACCAGTCTGGGCAACATGGTGAAACTCCATCTCTACAAAAAATAAAAAAAAAAGAAAAAATTTGCCAGACATGGTGGCATGTGTCTGCAGTTCCACCTACTCAGGGAGGTTGAGGTCAAGGCTGCAGTAAGCCCAGGAGGTTAAGGCTGCAGTGAGCCATGATCATGCCTCTGTACTCTGGCAGGCATGATAGAGCAAGACCCTGTCTCAAATAATAATTTTTTAAAAGCCTAAATTACCAAAGCAATCCTAAGAAGAATAATGAAGCAGAGACATCACATTACCCAACTTCAAACTATACTATAAGACTACAGTAACAAAAACAGTGTATTACTGGCACAAAAACAGACACAGAGACCAATAGAATAGAATAGAATAGAGAGAACCCAGAAAGAAAGGCACATACCTACAGCCATCAGATCTTCAACAATAAGCAATGGGGAAAGGACTCCCTATTTAATAAATGGTGCTAGCATAGCTGGATAGCCATATTAATAAGAAATTAAACTGTATCCCCATATTTCACTGTATTAAAAAATCAATTCAAGATGTATTAAAGATTTAAATGTAAAACCTCAAGTATAAGAATCTTACAAGAAAACCTAGGAAACACCTTCGGATATTGGCCTCTGAAAAGAATTTATGATTAAGCCCTCAGAAGGATTTGCAAAAAAAAAAAAAAATTAACAAATGAGACTTAAGAAAACTAAAGAATGCCTGTACAGCCAAAGAAACTATCAGCAGAGTAAACAGACAACCAACACAATGGGACAAAATATTTGCAAACTATGCATCTAACAAAAGTCTGATATCCAAAATCTATAAGAAGTTTAAATAATTAAACAAGCAGAAAACAACCCGATTTAAAAATGGGCAAGTGACATGAATAGACACTTCTCAAAGAAGACATACAACTGGCAAACAAACACATGAAAAAAATCCTCCAAATCACTGATCATCAGAGAAATGCAAATCAAACCTACAATGAGATACCATCTCACACCAGTCAGAATGGTTATTACTAAAAAGTCAAAAACAACAGATGCTGTTGAGGCTGTGGAGGAAAGAGAATGTTTATATACTGTTGATGGGAATTTAAGTTAGTTCAGCCACTGTGGAAAGCAGTTTGGATAGTTCCCAAACCACTTAGAACTACCATTCAATCCAGCAAACCCATTATGGGTATATATCCAAATGAAAACAAATTGTTATACCAAAAAGACACATGCACTCACATGTTCATTGCAAGACTATTCACCATAGCAAGGACATGGAGTCAACCTAGGTGCCCATTAATGGTGAACTAGATAAAGAAAATATGATGCATATACACCATGGAGTACTACAGAGCCATAAAAAATGAAATTTTGTCTTTTACAGCAATGTAAATGCAGCTGGAGACCATTATTCTAAGCAAATTAACACAGGAACAGAAAACCAACAAACACTGCATGTTCTCATTTATGAATGAGAGTTAAATATTGGGTACACATGGATATAAAAATGGCAACAATAGAAACTGGGGACCACTGATGGGGGAGGGAGGAAGGGATTAAGGATTTGAAAAACTATTCAGTACTATGCTCAGTGCCTGGGTGATGAGATCATTCATACCCCAAACCTTAGCATCACACAACAAAACTTTGTATATTGTATACACATGAACCCACTAAATCTAAAGTAAAAGTTATAAACGAATGAATTTATATTTTTTTTAAAAAAAAGAAAAATTATAGGAAAGGTCAGGCCACCAAAGTATACTCAGAAACAGCAGCAGGTGAAACAGAAAGAAAAAAAAAAGAAAGAAAGAAAAACCATAACTAAGAGAACAAAGTGTTTCCAGAAAGAAGGAGTATTTATAATAAAAACTGCTGAGAATTCAAATACAGTGAGATTGAATAACCACTAGACTTGGCAAGATGGAAGTCATTGTGATTTTGATATGAGCTATTCATTGGAATAGAGGAAAATTAAGTCCAAGAAGATAGAATGGAATGGTGAGAAAGCAGAAACAGTAAGGGTAGGAATCCTGTGCTTATAGTATCTGTATTCCTGTATGTGAGAATATAGTCATAGGTACATTTTGGTTTTAAATAAAGTCTCCTCAAGAAAGTTAAATTAGGCTTGTTCCAGCCAAGTTCTTTCTCATGCTACTCTGTGCAACCTCTTCGATATGTGTTAAGCTGGAGAAGATTCTAACTTAGAAGACAGATATACAAGGTTGTAGAACTGACCTGAATGATTTTGCTCTTCCAAATGCCCTTTATTCAATGTGCTATGGTATTTTTCCAAAAGAACTTATTTTATTATTATCCTATATTTTATTATGTAATGTTTAATATATACAAAAGGTTATATATTATGAATGATAAGTTATGGAGGAAATAATACTCTACCTAAGAACCATTTAATTATCAATATTATTTTGCATCTCACTGTGGGATCCTTCCCTCTTTCATTCTTCTGACTCTAGCTCTCGCCAAGGGTAACAACTACCCTAAATTTAATTTTCCTCTAGATTAAAAAGAAAATTTATATTATAGTATATATTCCTAAACACTATATTACTTATTTGTCAGTCAATCTTCACAGCATATGTGCTACAAGCCTTTTTTCTTTGTAGAAATAGAAACTTATGTGATTCTATATGATTTACCAAAGGCCAAGAAACCAACTAAAACCAGAACCAGATGTAGTTAATCCTTCTTGGTTCAGATCATAACTCATGCTAATACTCACAAGAGCTAATACTGGAACATAAAGTCACTATGGAATAGGCAGTCTTCCCAGCTTAACCCAAACACAACCTCAAATCCTGTATAACAACACAAGCAGTTACTACCAATCGCTTGGCTCTTTTAAACATATGAACTGGATTTAATTAGAAAGCCCTGATGGTTGAATAACATGGAATACAATTATTATCCCAGTGCTTCTTCTCAAGGATGACAAGATTTCTTTCTCATTTTAATGTTGAAAATGCTTTTTAATAACCTCCACAGTTTGATGTTAGAAAACATATGTTGAGAAACACTAGGAATAATTTATTTTCCAATTTGAAAATCAATAGTAGCATTTCACATTTTTGTACCAGGAATTTATACACCAGGAGCATTTCACTAATGAAAGCGCTATTTTAATATTATGTTGTAATAGAATTATAGGATCTTAATACTAACTGTACAAATGTATTCTCTCTACCTTGATATATCTTCCTTTCATTGATGGGATTACCTGACTCCAGTTAGTAGTCTAGTTAGGAGCAGACTTCACCAAATGCAATATTCTTTGACCAATCTGTCCTCAGTCAGAGATTTAGGCCTTCATTTAATAAGCTCAGCTGACACATCCATCTTGAAGTAAGTCCTTTATTTTGTATATAAACAAAGTGTTTCCAGAAAGAAGGAGTGTTTATGGTAAAATCTGTAAAAGCTGCTGAGAAGTCAAATACAATCAGATCAGATAACCACTGACTTGGCATGATGGAGGTCATTTGTGACTTCCATCAAATGTAGAATTGAGTTTCTGCATTATTCTTGAAATTAGTCCCTGCTGATAATAGTACCCCACTTTCCTATAAATAACCCATTTCATATGATTTAGGTAGAGCACATAACCAACCATGGTCAGTAAGAGAGCCTCTTGCCCCAAGCCAGAGTGATTAGTTCTAAACTGGCTATGTGATCCAAGCCTGGCCAACCTGATCTAACATGAATACTTTGCTTTGGGGAGGTTTAAACTCATAAGATATATGTCTTGAAGTAGTTAACTGCTTGTCCTGTAGTGCCAACGGCAATCTTGCCCAACATTTGAGAGTATATTTTTAAGAAATAGTGACATAGAATCTTCATAATATCTTTGGACACCCCCCCTCCACAACACACACACACACACACACACACACACACACACACACATACAATCTTATCCATACATAAAACAATTTCTATTAAATGAACTAACAGAAATTGTTAGTCCTGGACTTTTAGTTAAATGAACTAAAAATAAATTTCCCTTAGGCAGGCTGCAGTGGCTCATGCCTGTAATCCCAGCACTTTGGGAGGCCGAGGCGAGCAGATCACTTGATGTCAGGAGTTTGAGACCAGCCTCCCCAACATGGTGAAACCCTATCTCTACTAAAAATACCAAAAAAAAAAAAAACCAAAAAAAAAAAAAAAAAAAAAAAAAAAAAACCCAAAAAAAAAAAAAGGAACTAGGCATGGTACCAGATGCCTTTAATCCCACCTACTTAGGAGGCTGAGACAAGAGAATCTCTTGAACCTGACAGGCAGATATTGCAGTGAACAGAGATCTCACCACTGCACTCCAGCCTGGGCAACAGAGCATCTCCAATAGTTATAATAATAAAATAATAATAATAACTTTCCCTTAAATAGTTTGAGTAGAATTTTTAAGCTTTCAACTGAAAGAGCCATGGCTAACACATAAACAAGTATACAAAAATGGGATATGGCAAGCAACAGACCTTAAAATGAGGTGTAGTCTGAGTCCAGGTGGAATTTATGTGGTCATGAAACAGCTGATTAAACTATGTGTATTGTGTTTCAGAATACAAATCATGTACTTACTCAGGCTGTAGCTTTAGTAACTTAGTAAAAAGATATTCAGAGACGTCTGCTTTCAACCAAGATGGCGCAGCAGAGACAAGAATTGCTCTCCTGCCACAAGCAACTAAATAATAGGAAAAAATATATTAAACAGTGATTTTCAGATTTTGGACAGCAGGCATCACAGGACACTGACACGTGAAAAAGAAAATTAATGAGGTGAACTCTGGAAACTGCCTGGGAACAGTTTCTAGGATACAGTGCAAAGAGAATGAACCCAGGCAGAACCCAGCAGTCTCCTGAGTTGGAAAGGCAGAATTAAGGGACTGCAGAGGCCAAGAAAATTAGAATTTGGGTGAAGAACCAGAGAGGAGAGAACTGATCAAGAGAGTTCCAGAGATCTTCAGAGGTCCCCTTTCCCTCATCATCTCTTCACCTGAGTCCTAATCATTGCATGTATATGAGAAAACAATCCTAGGCCATGGAAAGAACCACCTGAAAGGGACAGATAGAACAATCCCTGGAGATCTCACAGGGCCAGTAATAGTTACTGTTTCCTTTTTTCAGATTTGAAAAATGGCATTATACATAGGGCATTAGGAGTACTCTGAAGGGTACTGACTCACTAGTGGGCAAAATTAGCCCTAGACTAAAGGCTAATCTGGTCCCACCTAACAAAAATCTGTTTTGTTAAACTGTTATAAAGGAACTTAACTATGTCCTAGAATAAAGCTCCAGAATATTGTTTAATATACATGAATATCCAGCAGCAGACAAAGTAAAATTATATTTGGCATGTAATAAAAAAATTATCAGACCTTCAAAGAAGCAGGAAAATAAGACCCTTAGTCAGTAGAAAACTCAATCAAAATAGAAACAGATGGTAGAACTGGTAAACATAAACATGTGAGAAATTATAATTTATTCCATATGTTCCCAAATGTAAAGGAGAATATGAGCATGATAAGAAGAGACATAAAAGATGTAAAAATGATCCAGACTGGTCATCCAGATGTGAACAAGACAATGTCAGAGATTTAAAATACACCAAAACAAACTGCAACCCACAGGGACCTGACAAATAATGCCTTTGTTTAGAATCAAATTCTATTATTCTAAATGACCCAATTGAGCTCCATTTCCTCATTTATGAAATGGGGATAATAATAGTATCCATCATATTGGGATATTACAAGGATTAAATGAGCTTACAAGTGCAATTCAGAACAGACCTTGGAACATAAAGAGAATTCATTAATTTAGCTAATAATATTAGCAATATATCTTATTTACATATTTCAGCCAGTTGCTCTGCTGTGCCCCAACTCCCTCTTGATTTCCCAGCTGTTAACTATCTGCTTAGAAGAACCAATTATCACTATTTTTGCCAACACATCCAGTTTGACTGAACTTTCTTTTGCCATATTCTATTGACTATGATCCCTCCCCAGGGCCAGGCTAGTTTCTGCTTCTTTTCCCACTTGGTTTAGTCTGTCCTGCTGTTTATCAAATTCGCTATTCTCTTTCTGACAACAGGGAACCTTGAAAGTCATCCAGTCCAATCACTAAAACTCCAACAGTGATAGATATTATAAAGAGTTTATTTTATTTTCCTAGGAGAGAGGTTTATTTCAGACAAGACATAATATACACAAACCAGTTTTACGAAGTTTGTATCACTGAAATAATGAGTTTGACTAAATCTTGTTATATAAACGATTCTATTTTAGTTTATATTATATAATATAGAGAGAATGTTATATACCACCAACATGTAAAATAATAGTGTATTGTATAATGTAACATTGCATAGTATTCTACCCTGTATTTATAAGTGCAATTTCTATATAAATGAAAAGTAGCTAATTGTATTAATTATAGCTATAATTCATTTTAGCAATTTTTGTGTCAAGGAAAGTTTTTATATACTATCTCATTTCATTTCACCACAACTCTGTAAGGTGTTTACCATTGATATCCCTACTTTATAAATGAGAAAATTGAACTTCAGAAAGGTTAAGTGACAGAAAATTGGTGATACTGGATTCTATTCCATGTCCTTCTGAGTTAAAAACCTAAGTTCTTAACTACTCTGCTCCACTGGAGAACAATGAGATAAGTGCCTTGAATAGATCTAGCATTTGTTGTTCTACTTCAAATAGCATGTTACTAAAGCACAAAACAGGAAGATTCATAATATTAATGCTGAGAAGGCTCTGGAAATCTACAGATAGAAATAATTCCTGGAGAGAGAGGACAACCATACCATACTATTACCTTGAATCACCCATGAAGTCAAAACAAGCATGATATCTAGCTGTAGTCAGAAATCATTTTTCTTTCTAGTTTTTCATAGCTTCTCTTTCCCCACTCTTCCTCCTAATCTGCTTTCCTACTGTGACTTATTTCCAGTAATGTATAGCCTGGATCACAGCATCTGCACACCTTGTGGGCTGTATATAGCTATCCATGCTGTGAATGCCAAGGATTGTAGGAAACTGGGGAAGTACGATACAAGCTCTCATAACTCCAAAATGAAGACGTGCGCTCTGCAGATGGTGGGAACTGGCCAAAGACAATAGCATCAAAACCATAGATGAGCACTCTCACATGAAAAAGCAAAACTCAACCAGAAGCCAAATAACAGAGCATTTTGATGAAAAATAACATGTTTTATTAAGTCAGTTTCATCTATTTGTTGAACTGTATGCCTTTTGTCATAAAATACACATGCATTAACATATCCTGTAAACAGTACTCATTATTTGGTCAGGCACTATGTTTAGTATAGCGAGTACAAAAAAAAAAAAGAAAACAAAATTCCCAGATGTCAAAGTCTCCATAGTCGGGTAGAAAAATCAAATATATAAATAAGTTGATGCCTACCAGCCAAACACCATCAGAAATATACCTGTATTCAAAGCTGGGTTTATTATTTGCTGCAACAAGGGAGACCCCACACCATGAGGAACCAAGAGGAGTCTCAGAGGGTTATAGCGAGGACTTGTTACAGGGTTTGAATTTGGGCTTGCATTAGGTAATTTAGGGGAAGGTTCAAGGAAGCAGTGGTTTTTGCCCACATCAGGCGCTGTCAGAAAGTGGGAGGAATTCTATGATTGTCTATCATAATTTTTCAGGAGGAGGAAAGAATGAAATGTAGTTAAACCTGCAATTTGTAAGGCAGCAGGAGCTATTAACAGGGAGTGGGGCATATGTGGCCATTATTACGGTTAGCACCATGTTCTTGTTTTTGTCTGGGCTCTGATGTAATTATAGAGGGTCCCTGTGGTTTATGATATGATTTTGTTTGTCTATAATACATATGTTCAGCTATGTTCAACAGGATAACTATGGCTTGCCTGGGAGAGAAGTTTTTTTTTTTTTTTTCCACAGTTGTGAGCTACACTATACCTTGATATATGCTAAACTGCAAGAATACACACATGTTTGAAAGGCTGATAAATTCTGCTTATGAATAGGTGTTCTTTAGAAAAAGGGTTTATGTGAACAGTATACTAAGGAAACAGAATTTATTGGGCTCAGGAGAGGTGAGGGGACATTTCCAAGCAAAAGCAAACCTTGTAAGCACACACAGCATGATGGGGAACTTCAAGTGGAGCAGCACTGCTAGAATCAATGAGGGAGCTGAGTTGGCGAGACTGAGGCTGAGTTAGCAGGTCACAGTCAAGTCATGAAGGAGTTTGGACTTCCTTCAGCTGATAAATATTAATCCATCAAAAATAATTTGAATCAGAGGCTAGGCATGGTGGCTCACACCTGTAATTCCAGCACTTTGGGAGGCTAAGGTGGGCAGACCACTTGAGGTCAGGGTTTCAAGACTAGCCTGACCAACATGGTAAAACCCCATTTCCAGTAAAAATACAAAAATTAGTTGGGCATGGTGGTACGCACCTGTAATCCCAGCTACTCAGGAGGCTAAGGCAGAAGAATCGCTTGAGCCTGGGAAGTGGAGGTTGCAGCGACCAAGATCATGCCATTGCAAACTGAACTCCAGACTGGGCAACACAGTGAGACTCCATCTGAAAAAAAAAATAGAGTAACATAATCAAATCTATGTTTTAGAAAGCAGATGTTGGCAGTAATATGGAGAACAAACTAGTCTGAGGAGACTTTTTAAAAAGAGACCAGTTAGTAAATTACTTTAGCCAAGAGACAATTCATGTTTAAACTGAATCAGTAGAGGTGGGGATGGATGACAGAGGGGTGTAAGAGATGTCACTGGTATGCAATTAACCAGAGTTGGAGATTATATCCTACACTAAAATGTAAGCTGTATCAGGGTAAAATCAGGTGTACCTACACTATACCCCTAACAAGTACAGAGCCTGGAGTGTGGCAGTTGCTCAATGAATTTTGTTAAATTAAGAAGTGAACTGTGAGGGATGGGTTGGAGAAGATGTGAATGAAGGAGGAATAGTATACGTTTCTAAGTCATGGTGCTGGGTGAATGGTGACTAAATAAACTGAGATTGAGATAAGGGAGCATATTTGTGGAGGAAGAAGTTAGTTTGATTGTGGACAAACCCACAAAACAAAATACATATTTTTGGTTTTATATATTTAATATCTTTCAGAGGATATTTTTTAAATGAAAATATGACAACGACCTGAAGTGTGTTGATTAACCAAATAAAAACTCAGAGCAAGACTTACTAATTGTATTTGTTGTCTAAAGAGACAGAGCTAAAAACTAAAGTTCTGGAAAATAGAACTGGCACGTAAACTGAAAAATTTTCTTTACCATAAATTGTTCAGCTTTATTGAGGTATAATCAACATACAATAAACTGTATATATTTAAAACATAACATGATTTAAAACATAAAATATGTATTTGTACACCTCTGAAATAGTCACCACAATCAAGGTAATGAATATATCCATCAACTCTAAAAGTTTCCTTATGGCTCTTTGAGATTCCTTTCTCCTTCCCTTCCTTTATCACTGTCTCCCAGCCCCATTCCCAAGCAACCACTGATCTGGGTTCTGTATGTATAGATTAATGTGCAGTTATATAATTTTATATAAACAAAATCCTACAGTATGTCTTCTTTTTTGTCTGACTTCTTTCATTTGGCATAATTGTTTTGAGAATCATCCATGTTATTGCATGTATCAAAACTTTATTCCTTTTTAGTATTCCCTTGTATGGACATGCAAGCAATTTCTTTATGGATTATTTTATTAATAGACATTTAGGTTATGTGACAGTTTCAAAATATATTCAAAAATATTATTGTGATACTACTTGAAACCACTCCCTTTAAGAAATGGAGTATAATTTCCCTCTCCTTTCCAGTATAGACTGGCTTAGCAACTCATTTCCAATGAATGGAATAAAGCAGAAGTGATAATATACAACTTCTGAAACTAAGTCATACAAAGATTTTGGACTTCCTCCCTGCTCTTTTGGGTCATCCATTCTGGGGGAGGCCAACTGCCATGCTGTGAGGAAACTGAAGAAGACATGGAGAAGGCCTTCTCCATGGGGCTGCTTGAATTTCCTCACAGCATGTCCCCTGTCAGCAGTCATGTGAGTGAGCCAGGCTGAAAGCAGATCTTCTAACATCAGTCCAGACATCAGATGACCACAGCCCCTTCACAGCTTGACTGCAACCTCATGGGAGACCCAGAGCCAGAACCACCTGACTAAGCTGTCCCAGGATTCCCAATCCACAAAAATTATGAGATCATAAATGTTTGCTGTTTTGTCACTAAATCTTGTGTTTATGTGTTACACAGCAATAGAAAACTAATATAGGTTATTTCAGATTCAGAGTTATTATAAATAAAGCTGATATTAACATCTGTATGCAAATCTTTTTATGAATATATGTTTTTGTTTATTTGGGCTTACTACATATTTTGACTAAATTTTTATTTTGCCTTATTTTTTTTTCCATTCAAGTGTCAAGTTGACCCAACAAGGTTATATACTCGAGGTACTTAATATTCCACACAATGCTCAGCCCCATACTAATTGACTAGTAGATGATCAATATTTTGAATTGAGATAAATTGAGAACAATAATAAGTAGCCAAATGACTTTCAGTAGGCAGCGGGGAGAAGAGAGAAGGTGATTCAGTGTTGCTTGTGGACATGCTGACTGACTTCCCCGAGCCCTATCCTTTGAAAAACAATTTGATTTGCTTTAGGTTCAGGAGAGCAATGTAGTTTGGAGTTCATAAAGAAAGTTTTATCCCCAGGTGATGTGAGTTCTCATTTGAACACCACACATAAATGGGTAGAATTAATCCAGCTCCATCCTGGTGAAAACCTGAAGTGACATGCTTCTCAAAATAGAAATAATATGTATTTGATCCCATCGCCAGACTGTGTCCTCTCTCTTTCAGCTGCATTTTAACCAATTTAAGCTGTGCTTAGGGGAACAAACTACGGCACTGAGAATTTGAGTGAAATTTCTCTTTCGGCTCTCAGATGTGATTGGAGAGAACAGATAGAGAGCATACAGACTGCTTTGCTCAAAAGGTTTCTACTGATTTAGTTCCTTTACCTGGCATGGGGGACACTGAGCTTTCTAAAAGGGTAGAACTATATTAAATAAATATTCTGAGCGAAGGGGGTTTACCAAACTGATCCACAATGTACTGAATTTATGGTAAATATAATTATATCTATTAGTGGGAGATAGGAATCGCTCCATAGCAGTTCTTGAGAGGTAGTAATAACATGGAATTTTCTAAAATATTAATGAAATTTTCTGTTTTACATTTTCTTGTACTAATCTTCCTTCCATTCTACAAGAAAATTGGCCTAGGGGAGATTTAGAATTGTTAAAACAAGAATGTAAAGGGGAAAAAAAAACAGTGTTAATATTCAGCTCTTGCTATCTGAAATTCACCAACTTGTTTTAGAAAGAGAGAAGGATTTTCTAGACTCTTTCATTGCTTCCTTTAGAGAGTCAAAATTGATAATCTGAGTTGTAATTTTTTTTTTTTATGTAAGGGATATCCCATCCATATAGGAAGACTGAGCAAACATTCACTCTCAGCCTGGTGAGAGGAAGTGAAGAAGGCAGAGTAGAAGGGAGCAGAGGCAGTGAGTAGAGGAAACATCAAGGCTGATGATCCCTTTTATGCCTCCGGTGCCCAATGTAAAAGCACACAGGGGCTTCAGAAATATCCTGATAAATATACTGGCACCTGAGAACCTTGGCACTATTGGTATCCATCCCTCACTGCAATCCTAGGAGAAGGCCGGTACCCAACCACTTTTCAATGTAGAAAAGAGCGAAATACTGGAGGAGGGTGGAGGCAGAAAGCAGGTAGATATGGGAGCCAGAATGTTCATGTCAGAAACCCTCAGAGAACGCTCCACATCCTGATAAAGGTATGGAGAGGCAGTGAGAATACTGCTGAACCAACATACATGGAGCTTCGGGTCCAGAGCAAATGGCCAAGACTATAGAGGCCAGTGGGAGAGACACCACAAATAATCCCCAAGAAGCTAGTGAGATCTGTGGGGCCCCAACAGTGACCAGATTTAGCAGGAGACTACTGGTCTGACTACTGACCAGGTAAGTGCAGTGTTATACACCCTCTTCTGCCCTCTTTAAGGTGGGGTGTGAAGTTAGGGAAAGGATTGAATCTTACATAGTTTTATGTGGTTAGAACAGTGCTTGGAACATATAGTATCATCTGGATCATTTTATTTGTTTGTTTGTTTGTTTGCTTGGTTGAGAAGGAGTCCTGCTCTGTCACCCAGGCTGGAGTGCAGTGGCGCAATCTCGGCTTACTGCAACCTCCACCTCCCAGGTTCAAGTGATTCTTTTGCCTCAGCCCCCCGAGTACCTGGGATTATAAACACACACCACCATCCCCGGCTAACTTTATTTTATTTTTATTTTATTTTTAGTAGAGTCTGGGTTTTGCCATGTTGGCCAGGATGGTCTGGAACTCCTTACTTCAGGTGATCCGCCGCGTTGGCCTCCCAAAGTACTGGGATTACAGGCGTGGGCCACCATACCCAGCCATCTTCTGGATCATTTTAGAGTGACTGGGCAATCATAGAAAAATTTAGGCGCTATTGTTAATTTCTGCCTGACAGTTGTGATGACAATACATTTTTGAATGTGCTATACCAGTTTGTAATTGCATTAGTTTGCTAGTGCTGCTATAACAAAGTAACAGAGACTAGGTAGCTTAAATAACAGAAATTAATTTTCTCACAGTTCTGCAGGCTGGAAGTCCAAGATCAAAGTGGTGGCAGTGTTAATTTCTTCTGAGGCTTCTCTCTTTGGTTTACAGAGGGCCATTTTCTTCCTGTTTTTACATGTCTTTTCTCTGTGCCTGTATTTATTGTTATCTCCTGTTCTTATAAAGATACCAGTCATATTAAATTAGGACCTACCCCCAATGACCTCGTTTGACCTTAATTACTTCAATTACCTTTTTAAAGGCCCTATCTCAAATACAGTCACATTCTGAGGTACTGGGGTTAGGACTTCAGCATATGAATTTGGTAGAGAAGTAAGGGACACAATTCAGCCCATAATAGTAAGCAATCAGAAATTAGTGACTAAGGGCCAGGCATGGTGGCTCACATCTGTAATCCCAGCATTTTGGGAGGCCGAGGTGGGTGGATCACTTGAGGTCAGGAGTTCAAGACCAGCCTGGCCAACGTGGTGAAACCCCATCTCTAGTAAAAATACAAAAAAAATTAGTTGGGCATGGTGGTGGATGCCTGTAATCCCAGCTACTTGGGAGACTGAGGCAGGAGAATAGCTTGAACCCAAAATGCGGAGGTTGCGGTGAGCTGAGATCACGCCACTGCACTCCAGCCTGGGTAACAAGAGCAAAACTCTGTCTCAAAAAAAAGGAAATTAGTGACTGTGAGCCATGACTCATGCCTGTAATCCAACACTTGCTGGAAGCCTAGGTGGGAGGATAGCTTGATGCCAGGAGTTTGAGAGCAGCCTGGGCAACATGGCGAGACCCTGTCTCTACAAATAAAAAGTAAAAAAATTAGCTGAGCATGGTGGCACACGCCTGTGGTCCTACCTAACTACTCAGGAGAGTAAGGTGGGAAGATGGCTTGAGCTCAGGGATTTGAAGCCGCAGTGAGTTATGATCATACCCCTGCACTCTAGACTGGGTGATAAGAGTGAGACTATGTCTAAAAAGAAATACACATGAGTTAAAATGTTATAATTCTTTTCTAATCCAACCTGTCAAGTATATAATTTTAGAGTTTAATAACTCTGCTTCAGATGTTTTTTATGCATAAAAAAAAATTTATTCTTTATGTTGCCCTGGTTTATTTTGTATTACCCCCAGCTGGAGAGCCTTTAAAAAAAAAATTTCCAAATCCCATCCCAGACCTACTGAGTCTGCTCTCTGTGTGGTGGGATTCTCTGTGGCACCAAATAGCAGGAGTTATTCAAAGAGGTTATAGTTTTACTGGCCACTATAGGGGGTATATGTTATTTTTTGCTACCCCAGTCTCTATTTTCTTGATGTCCTTTGGGAAATTACTGCCTCCATTGTATGCAATTCTGGAGCTAAAAAACTCCCTAGCTCAGGGGTGGACCAGAGACCAAAGGTGGCTACTTGGACTCTCTTTATAGACTTTGAACTTTAAGTGGAAGAAAGGAGAAGAATGGTTGGAATAGTATCCTGAAATGACTGTGGTATACTCAGTACTATCTAGATCCCTGAAGACAGCTGTTGCTGTTATTTTTTAAGCCTGGTTCTCTACCTTCTTACTATTATCTTTCCATAGATTCCTTTTCTGTTTTTGTTAGCCAAAGTTGATACCTCTTGCTTGGACCTCAAGACCTGCAACTAATGTAAACACATGGAAAGTAAGAGGAATAGCTACTTGGAATAGATAAGGAGATAGGTACAGCCCAGCTTCAAATAAATTATGATAATTTCTAATCAATATCCCTTAATTAGTAACTTTTAACAAATTTCGTAGATACACAATATAATAACTGGTAAGACATTAACTACCGTTTACTGAGACTTAACCCTAGGGAATCTTGTATGAATTAACAGATAGCATCTGCCAGAGAAACATTTCCCTTTCTATAGAAATAGGGGAGCCAGCTATGAAATCCAGTTACCAGAATTCTGACCATTCCCTGTGTTCTAGTTCTCAAAGCCCACATCTAGATATGAAGACTATATTTAGCCTTGAAATTTTAGAGCTTTAACCTGAGAATCTAAAAATCCATGGAAATAAGCAAAATGTCTTTGAGGAAGCTAATAAATAGGACGTGCCTGGATGCTGACTTAGTAATTACAGTCAATCTATAGACAACAGCACGACATAGACACCATAGATACCTCAGAAGAGAGATGGAAATTAAATAGAAGAGAAATCGACCAGAGTCTGTACATATCCTCCCTCTTCTAGAGGATACAATGTAAGAGGTCAGCAGTCTGTAACCAATACTTGCCATATCCCCACATTCCTACTCTGATTTGGAGCCATATCAGTGTCAAAAACTGTGAAGGGTTAAAATTTTACCTTACTTGCAAACTGATGAATTAACTTTCCACAGTTTCTCAGATACTGGCAGAATACACCAAACTCCTGGGTCAAAAACCAAAGGGTTTTATTAATCATAGCAATAGCAGTAGCCAGAGGGTCAGCATTTGCATAAGTTCTTCAAGCCTGAATTCCCACAGGGTGGTATAAAGAAAGCTACCTCCCTCCTTTTATACAGCTGATTACATTGTAAGAGAGAAACTGAGCTTAGGGAACCTGAATCTTTTATGATGAACAGTGAGTCTACCTGACCTTTGTTCCAGAGGCAGACATTGTCTTATCACCCTGATCAGAAAACGAATGTGCTTTCTGTGCCAAAGAGAGTCAGTATCTTCCAAGCATTTCACTATATACTCAACCTTGAAAAGACAGTCTGGAACAAAGGCATTCAGGACTCTGTTTACAAGATGTGCAAAAACATGAGACCCATAGAGGATTGTGTTCCAGCAATCAATACCTACTAAAAACCTTCAAGGCAGGTATTTTACTCGCTTTTTAGAAAAGGAAAATGAGAGTAAAAGAAGTTAAAGAGCTCATATTAGGCCCCACAGTGATGCAGTTGGAATTTATACCCAAAACTTTGTTTTTCCATGGCCTCTCCCCACTAAACCACTCCCAAGACCCATTCATGTTTATGGTATATGTTTATCATAAGCCAAAAATCATGACAGATACTTCTAGGAGGAAAATTTCTGTCAGCTTATTATGCCCCCCAGGGTGACAAATACTATTTCCCGTAAGATATCCTAAGAAAAACTAAAAGAAAACTTTGTAAATGAGCTTAGCATGCCTTCTGCAAAATGAGATTTGTCTATAGTAAACCACCAACTTCTAATTGTCAACAAAGTGGGGAGGGGAGAGAAGGAGCTATTGTCCAAAGTAAAGGAATAGCCTAGGAACCTGAATAGAGTATCGTCCTCCTTTGTCCTTTTCCAGAAATTGGGTTTCCAGAAACCTGGGAGGAGTGGCGAAATCTATTCTAGGAGGGTGGAAAAGAAGAGATAGAATCTTGTTTAATCCTAGGCAGATTTGGTAGCTTGTTTCCAAGATGGCCACCACCAATTTTCTCCCCCGCTCTATGTACATTTAATCCCCTGAAGAGAGGTTGGGTCTAATCCTCTCCCTCCACCTCCCACCCCCCTCACTCCTTGAATCTAAGCTGGATTTGGTAAATTTCTTAAATAATAAAATGCAACAGAAGCAGACTTTAAGTCATAAGAAGCCTTGCAGATTTTGTTCAAGTCTCTTGAAATGCTTCATCTGGGGAAGAGTATAAAAAGTCTGACTACAAAAACTGCCATGCTGTGAGGAAGCACAAGCTAGTCATATGAAAAAAGATGACTGTTCAACAACCCCACACTTCCAGCCATCTCAACAATGCACCAGTTACATAAGCTAAGGAGCCATATTGGACATTCCTGTACCAGCAGATGCCACATGAAAAACAACAACAATGATAACAACAAAAAAGCCAAGAAACTCAACCCACAGGGAGAACAAAGGCCCCATACATACAGCTCAGTTGAGCTGCCCTAGGATAACTCCAGCCACCTCTGCTATGCCTTGTCCAAATTTCTGACTCACAAAATTATGTATATAACAAAATTGTTGTTCAATGCCACTAATTTTTGAGGTGGTTTGTTAAGAAGGAATCCCTAAGAGCAAAAATAAGTATAATTAAAATACATGTTGGGAGAGTGATCAAAAAATAAGACTGAGGCAACTATTAAATAGAAATTGTAAATTCACATTGTGAGCTGATTAGAAGTGTAAAACGGCAGTTAAAAATAAATGTTTCACAGAGTTAACAGGATAAGATTTTTAAATGATGTTGAAACCTCTTTCAGATACTGACTGATCCAAAGTTGGAAAAGTTATTCTGGGGTAGTATATCTCAACCATGAGCAAGTTTGTCCTCCAAGGTACATTTGGTAATGTCCAGAGACATATTTGGTTGCCAGTAGCTCCCCCTACATGTTTGGGGTAGGGGAGCTACTGGTATATATGGGATGCTGCTAACTGTCTTATAATACAGAGAGCAGCCCTCCCACAACTAAAAAAATCCAGTCCAAATTGTCAGTAGTGCCAAGATTGGGAAACCCTATCCTAGGGTATCAGAGGCAACTATATTAAAGGGATTTGACAAAGTCATAACTTCTTACATTTGGAGAGAAGCTTTTTTTGTTCAAACCTTCTTTTCCATAATAAAATGTTAAATGTTTATGTAGATCGTAACATGTGGGTTTAATATATAAAGAAACATTTTTTGAGGTACTTATTTGGTATTTTATTAGCAGTAGGCAATTCACTGGCACTGTAGATTTCACAAGTTTCCTGACTTCTGTGATCTGTTATATAATGCGGAGATTGACATGTCAACGATCATAGTACTGTGGGATAATAGCAATACTAGAGGCTGGAAAATAGGACAAAGAATGCTAAAGTAGGCAGGGGATTTTCAGGAAAGGGAAGAGGACTGATTCAAAACTATATGAATAAGTAGAAATGTTTCAAACTGGAGGCTACAGAAAAATAGGCTTGACAGGTATATAAGCCCAATTAGTTTGATAAAATAAATTGTGCTTTCCTTTAATAGTATATGAAGCAATTAGGAGTTAAATCAGGTATAGAATCATTAGAGACTTCTGAAAATTTGATTGGAAAAAGTACAATGGCTGACAATTTAAATCTCCAAGGGAAAAGTCAGGAAAGCTAAAGTTTTCAGAATCTAACTTCATGGTCCAAAGATTAAAAATATAAAACACATGAAACACAAAAACAAGTTTGGCCATTGCTAAGAATAAGATTTAAAGCTGATAACAGCTTTTTAAGGCTACAAGGCCAGCATTAAATGTACGGGTAAAGAATAAAGAGGCTTTATCACCAGCATATAGAAAGCATTAGATGAAAAAACACAAGTTAAACTTTGGAAAATAAGTTTTGCCTTTATTGTTTTCTAAAATCTTTTTCAGACTGATACCATCATTTTTTGAAATTCCAGGGGATCCTTATGATAAACAACTGAAAGTCTCTTATGCTATCACATGCATTAAATTTTCCTGCATTTTCCCTTTAGAGACACAAAAAAATCCCTGTGGGCTTCAGAATATCTTAAGTGCCTTAGTCACACAAAGATCAATTTGAACTGGTATTACTTGTAAGCTTTTATGATTCAAAAATCATATAGTATGACATTTTTAAATAGCCCAAAGACTATCATGGCATTTCTATAATCATTTGCCACAGTTGTGTATTCTAACACTCAAGAAAACATACCTGATTTCTAAAGACATGTCTCCCGTGGCAAAACTGCTGTTTCAAAATGGAGCAAAGTCTATTGCTTCACAGAATATTCTGAAAACACAGAACATCATTAAAGCAATGTATGTTAAAGGAATGTTGTGGACTGAAGGGAAACCAACACCAGAATTCCACTGTGCTAGGCTGACCTGGTTATGCTTAACTAGAGGCTGGGCTCTCTCCCTGGACAGTGGGTAACTGGTTTCTAAAAATCAGTTCTTATGTAATTATTTCAAAGTAGGTAAGTGGGACTTATGCTAGCATAACTAGTGCATGAGTGCGCAAATATAAAGTGCATGATGTGATGATTCCTATGCAAAAAGCAAAAACCAGATCATCCTCAAGGGAGGTTGTTCAGATTGTTTTCATCCATACATAGCACTTTTCTCAAAATGGAGTTCTTAGACCACTTGCATCAGCACAATGTGGGGTGTTTAGTAAAGAGTCAGTTTCCTCTGTCCCCTCAGACCAATAGTGGATAAGAATGTTTAGTTTGATTTTTAAGCATGCTATAATTTATAAACTGTGTCTTTAAGAGTCCAGCAAAATTTTGCACAAGAAAATTACTTATTTTGTGTGGAATTCTCTCCAGTTTATAAAATCATACTGAAAATATAGCTTTTAATTTCTTTACCTAATGGTTTTGAGTGCTTCTAGCCTATGTCTACATGATGGGATATCAACATTTGGGGTTGGGGGGAAATCAACTATTGATTCCTTGCTTAAGAAATAAAATATTTCATCACAGCCTCTGTCAAAGTCAGTGAGCCATCATAGTAAGTGTTGAAACTGTTTCCTCTGTTCCCACTTTAGAAGGTTTTGATGGGGTTCTTTCTCCAAATAGAGGAGCCTGACTTCACAGAATAAAGTTCTCTAAAAAAAAAAAAAAAAAACCCACACATTTTTTAAGTTTTAAAGTATGAATGTGGCCTAGCCCAGGGAAAGAGAGTTGATTTAACTTGAGAGCCCAAAAAACCTTGCTAACAATTAGCATTAAAAAGAATAAAGTGTATTGTATTGAAAGGGCATTTTTCTTTTGTATTATATGTCATGTAAACACACCTATTTTAAAATCGTGCATTCTTATAGGTCTTAATCTGCCCCACAACCCCTAGCAAAGTGTTACTAATACTTTGGGAGGGAGCCTTGGGCAAAGGAAGAGGTTTACATGCTCATGACTGAATGAATGAAGTGCTCTTTCCCTCCATTCAGCGTTCTAGGGTACCAACAGCTCATTCCTTCTGAAGTGCGTTTTCAGAGGAGCTTATCTGTTGATTAGCCAGAGACCTCAGACTTCATGAAAATGTATAAGCTGGAACAGATTCCTCTTACTGTCATTTTGTGGTCATGAGAATGAGCCACAGGAGAGTAGAAACAGGACAGAGACAGATAAGAGATCACGAAGCCTCTGAAAGATTGAGGTTGGTCTTCCAGGCCTAGTTGACATAAGACTTACCTAAATGCCATTGGGTGTCCTTACAGTTCACAAGACTTCCAAACACCTATAATGGCCTTCATTTCCTTTGATTTGGCTTATTTTAGTGGCCCTCTGTTCTTGTAGTCTTAAAACGTACAGTTTCAAAAATGATATGATTAATAATCATGTAAATTTCCACACAAAGCATTTATAATGGGGATCTGCCTTTTCACTTGGTTTCATCAATAGCCTGGCCTTTCTGAAATAGTTTCTGGATCTTTTATCAGCATTTTAGGGCATATTGAGTGGATAAGAACTGGACAGAGAAAAAGGTAGACTCATCTCATCCTGTCTTGACTTGGGTAAACATGTTCTTTAATCAGCTGAATTCCCTTCTAGTGATTAAAAACTAACATTTATTAAAACACTTGCAGGGGCAAAGGTGTTTATGGTCATTAGCCCTTTAATCTTCACAACTTTATAAGGTTCACACTCAGAGAGGTTGATTAACCTGTTCAATGATCAGAGCTAGAAAATGATGATGATTATACCATAATCCAGGCCTCTACTTCTTAGTTCGTAACTCTTCCTACTAGGCCAGTATCTCTCAAAATATAGTACACATATCAAATGTGGTACCAAAGAATATTTTAAATAGGTTATGAAAAAAATGTTTAAGGTTACACACTTATTTAATATACTGGAAATATCATTAAATCCAATTTTATTTTGTGACTATATATAGTAAATAATAGTAGAGATGGCATATAGATATAGTAAAAATATTGAAAATAAATTATCAAAGTTTAAAAAGCCCTTACCACATCAAATTTACAACTTGACAGTATGTTCAAAAGTGATCCAGTGGCCATATTAAGTTTAAAATTTGGATGTAGATAAGACATTTTTAGGGAAGAATATACATGTAATACCTGATCTTCATATTATTTTGAAATTATTCATGTTCAGAAGACATTATTACATTTTAAAATAATCCTATTAACATCAATAGTCAATATTAAAATAATTACATTGAAATCAATATCAATATAAAAGTATAATAAATATTTTTCTAATTCAATACATGTATATTAAAATTGCTGAGTAACAATATAGATAAATACTTTTGTTTGTTTTGTGTTTTTGTTTTGTTTCCTGAGATAAGGTCTCGCTCTGTCACCCAGGCTAGAGTGCGGGTGGCATGATCTCCACTCACTGCAACATCCGCCCACCAGGCTCAGGCGATTCTCCCACCTCAGCCTCCCAAGTAGCTGGGACCACAGGTGGGCACCAGCATGCCTGATATGCTTTGGCTGTGTGTCCCTAACCAAAATCTCATCTTGAATTGTAATAATCCCCATGTATCAAGAGGGACCAGGTGGAGATAACTGAATCATGTCCTCGTGATAGTGAGTGAATTCTCTCAAGATCTGAGGGTTTTCTATGAGCCTCTCCCTTCACTCGATGCTCATTCTCTCTCCTTCTGCCCTGTGAAGAGGTGCTTTCCACCATGACTGTAAGTTTCCTGAGACCTCCTCAGACCTGCTGAACTGTGATCGATTAAACCTCTCTGCTTTATAAATTACCCAGTCTTCATTAGCAGCATGAGAACAAACTAATACAACACCCAACTACTTTTTTTTGTATTTTTAGTACACTCGGTGTCTCACCATGTTGCCCAGGCTGGTCTTGAACTCAGCTCAAGTGATCTACCCACCCTGGTCTCCCAAAGTTCTGAGATTACAGGCATGAGCCACTGCACCTTGACCAACTCAGTGAACTACTCTAGTGCTTTAACAAATACTAAAAAGGTTTAGGCATGCACTTGGCAACTTTGTACATCTTGAAAAAGTTTTCCAGGTAATCAAAATAAGACAGGGTAATGTTATAATGCAGGCCAAGAGACTTCAACCACTGAAGAAATATAATGAGCCTTTAGTAATGTACTGCCTGGAATGTCATACCCATATGATAAAACAGACCTGAGAAAGGAAAATGGCCAAGAAATGAAAACTAGGCATGACTGGACACTTTGGACGTAAGTACCAGAATACTCACAGCCAAATTAAAAAGAAATAATCCTTCTCATATTAACTCTGAGTTTCTTTAAGAGAGACGTAAATGTGCAATTTAGGCGATTTCTGACACTGAGTCATCTCTGTTGCATGGGAGCCAGAGAATAGCAGCAATAAGACTAGATTAGGAAGGAGTCCAGAGTTCTCTTCTCCCTGCTCTGTCCTCTGCTAACTGGGGAGTTTGGGGAAGGCTTTTTATTGCTCCAAGTCTCTGTTTCCTCCCTCAGAAAATATGAATAAAAATACCTACCTGACTAGATTAAAAGAATATTATAAAGGAATATCATAAATTGCCAAGTACTCTGTACCTGTTAAGCAATATTATGCTTAGAAAAAGTTATCTATTTTTTTCTCATTATCATGAGATGTGCTTGCCTTATTTTCTCCTACAGTGCAAAGCTTGGTGTGCTTCTTTTAAGAAGCATAATTTTTCTGTAATATAATACAGAATAATATTTGAAATTTAAAGTTTGGACACATGTTTATAGTGGAACATGGGAGAAATCCTATATTAAAGAAAGATTTTTTTTTTTCACCTAGAAACATTGCAATAGATTCAGTAGTGTATTAGATGAGATGCTCCAGCTTAAACACAAAATGGCTATTTTTAGAATTGGAAGGAAGGAGGAATGTGTTCGCTCTTCACAACATGAGATCTACTAGTCTGGAGATATATCTGAAGTAAAGAATTCACGTCCTCTGCATCTGACTCACACCAATGTCACTGCTGATTTGAAAATGTTGTCTCTTTTTCTTCACTGCCAACCTGGATCTTACTGAGGTTCTAAAATCCTATGTCATCCTTTTGTTTCCTAAGACCTCATTGAGTTTGACTTTTCAGAGTAAACCCACTCTAGAACCAGCTTTAATCAACATGCTTAATGAGGGAGATGGTTGCAGAGTTCCATGTATGTATAAAAGGATTATTTTTTGTTTGTCCAATTACTTTAGAAACATTTCTGTATTCCTTGATAAATTCACTTTACTTTTACCTAAGACACACATTGATTGAAAATCACTTGATACCTTTTGCCTTGACTAGATATCAAATATGTTGGCCATTTCTAAAAGCCATTTCTCTTTCAGATCACCTATTGAGGTTGTTTCAAGTACTGTGATTCTATACTGTCTTTTATTTCTTGGTAATATTCTTCTGCTCAAATATCTGGAAGAAAGGTTGCTTATTGTACCCTCTAGTGGTGATTATAACAGGCTTCAATTTGAAGCCTAAATACAGGTAACATACAAAAGTAAAACTTACTTAGAAGTGCCAACATGAGATAATTCAAGTACAATATATTCTTAGAAACATATATTTATTTCAATTTTTGACCTGTTACTGTAAATTTAATGTATAGTGTGAAAGAATTTCATCAATCTTTAAGAAAATACAAATGAGGAAATTACACTGTGATGGTGTTTGTAATTGCGTCACAATTGTATCACTGGAAAACGTCTTATTTTCCTCAAAATTTCTTAACTCAAATTTTATTCAATTAAAAACAAAATGTTCAAATTCTTTCTTTCATTTTAGAATACTGTCAGTGCTCAGTTATTCACACTCCTGAAGGAAGTATATATAGCACTCTGCATGTCCCAGAATATCATTTATATTTGAATTTACAGGACCTTTTCATTCATGTTGAGTCATAGTACATTTTACTTTCTAAGAATTCACAACATTGGAAATAAAACAAAGAGGCCACATATGGACTTTCTGACTCTACCAGAACTAAGAGCTTACTCACATGATTCCTCATCTGGTATTCTGCCATTCTTTCCTTTCTCTGCCTTCCCTGCTCTCCATTTTCTCCCCACCCCGAGGTGGATCAAAGCAAGTGTTTAAAATGAGAGAAAGTGTGTGCTTTGGAGGAGCTGCTGCCGGAAGTGCAGCTTTCACTCTGTGTCCTTTTTTCTCAGGTAGAAATTTAATTAGATATTTTTATTCCAAAGCTCTTGCTTCCAAACTCTAATGAGTTATAGTTCATAATAGAGGATGAGAGCAAAAGCAGTTAAGAAAAACAAAGGAGATAATCAAGCTGAACAGGTGGTTCTCAACAAAAACTTGAAATTAAGATTTGTCTTCTACTGAGAATAATCAAGAGACAACCATAAATTAAAATGACTTTAATAAATAGATAAAATGTCTTATTCCGGGATAAAAAGACTCCATATTTTAAGTTGTCAGTTTTCCTAAATTAATCGGTAAATTCAATGGCATCCTAATGGAATTTTAATAAACTTCAAAAAATGTTTCTAAAGTTTATCTGAGAGAATTTCCAAGTGAGAAGAGCCAAGAACAACAACAAAAATTTTAATAAGAGTCATAGAAAGAAGGATTAGATTTAACATATGTTTAAAGGTGATACCAAGCCACAACAAATAAAATGGCAGGTTCTTAGCTCAGGAAAAGAGACATATTCCAATGGAACAGAAAAAAACAAAAAGTAATATATGGTATCTTGTTTTATTTTATTTCTTTTTAGAGAAAGGAACTTGCTCTGTTGCTCAAGCTAGAGTGCAGTGGTGCTATCATAGTTCACTGTAACCTTCAAGTCCTGGACTCAAGCAATCCTCCTCCCTCAGCATCCTGAGTAGCTAGAACTATAGGCACACACCATCACACCTAGCTAACTGTTTTATTTTTTGTACAGACAGGGTCTCATTATGTTGACCAGGCTAGTCTTGAACACCTGGCCTCAAGCTATTCTCCCCCCTTGACTTCCCAAAGTGCTGGAATTACAAGTGTGAGCCACTGTTCCCAACACTATCCTACAGAAATGCTTTACATAAATGTACAGAGGTGGATAGACAGACAGACAGACAGACAGACAGGTAGGTAGGTAGGTAGGTAGATAGATAGATAGATAGATAGATAGATAGATAGATAGATAGATACACAGCTACTTTTACATTATTAAAAATGACCCAAACGCTACTATGGAAAATAATATAGCTTAAACAAATATTTGTACACCTACATTCATAGCAGCATTATGCACAATAGTCAAAAGCAATCCAAGTTCCATCAACAAATAAATAAACAAAATGAGGTATATACATATACTGAAATATTATCAGCCTTAAAAAGGAAAGAAATTATGATGCATGCTTACAACATCAGTGGACCTTGAAGAAATCATATGCTAAGTAAAATAAGCCAGTCACAAAAGGAAAAATACGGTACGATTCCACTTATATGAGGTACCTGGAGGAGTCAAGTTCTCTGAGACAGAAAATAAAAGGGTGGTTGCCAGGGGCTGCAATGAAGTGGGAAAGCAGAGTTAGTCTTTAAGGGATACAGAGTTTCAGTTCGGAAAGATGAAAAAGTCCTGAAGATGAATGGCAGTGATTGTTGCACACAGTGCGAATGTGCTTAATACCTCAAAACTATACGCTTTAAAATTGTTAAAATCATAAATTTTGTGTTATATCTATGTAACCACAATTTAAAAAGTGTTAGATGGCAATGTTGGGATACTCACTAGACTGAAAATAAATACTTACGGCAGTATTTGTTTAAACAACCAAAATGTTCATCAACAAACTATAATGTAATCATGCAACTATGGAATAGCATGCAACTATTAAAAAGCATAAAGTTGACATATATAGAATGATGTACAAAGTGTATTAAGTGAAAGAGGAAATGGAAAATTATATTATAGTTACTGTATATATTTCTTTTATAAAAGCAATATTACATCAAGTTATTCAAGGGTAAGGCCATCTAACCCACATGGCAGAAAAAGCATCATCTTTGTTATTTTCTTCTTGAGATCACAGCCAGTCTCATTCTTTTATATAGTAGTCAGCTTTCCCTGTAACAGATAGAAATTCTCCACTGTCCATCATACTAGGAAGATATTCATCCCGGGACGGAAAATGAAGACTTAGTGAGTAGGAATTAGTCTGAGGTGAGGAGAACATTTTACTTTTTTCTCTGGGTTTGAGAGTCAGGACACTGTGAGGAGCCCGGAGTCCTGACCCGTGCCTGACTACATGGAGAAAAGCTGATGACAAGTCAGGACAGTGGCTGGGCCCATAGGTGACCTAGGGCAAACTGGACCTGAACTGCAGAAGCATGTATCTTTTGTGTTGGACTCTCTCTCCATTAGTCCTTGTTCTTCTGTAAGAGGAAATTATGGTGGAGCCTGTGTCCACATTGGTGGGCAGCAGTCACTGCCAGAGAGTAGTCATGTCCTCTGGAGTAGAGATGGTGAGAGTCATCACTGGAACAAGAGGAATAGTAACATGAAGAGAGGACCACAGGAGAGGAATCCCAGGGATGTGCTCCTTAGCACATGTTAGGTGCCAAAATCCCTTAGAAATATTTGAGACACGTTCTTTGGAGGAAATTGCATCTTAATCCGTTAAGACTAGGGGAACAGTCTTACCATCATGGTTTAGATTAAAATAATTATAAACAAGATATTTTCTAAGGTCTTTCTGACCCTTAAAGGTAGAAGTGGTTCAACACCACCAATTCTAGGTCCTGTAGATTCTACAACCTTTCCAAATGTTCTGTGAATTGGAGGGGAATCAGGCAGCAAAGGAGGAAGGGACTGTGTCTCCTGGCTGCCTCTGTCTCTCAGCCCATGGGTGCCTGCTTCCACCCATATGGGCTTTTTTTCACACCTCTTCAATATGATCTTGACACTCACTCCTGTTCCCATAGGAAAAGCTCATTCACACCAAGCATTCTGTAGATATAAAAGTCTTTACTAAGCCATTAGGGGAGGCATGGCATTGCCTGCTGCACTGCTAATGCCATGTTCCCCCCATCAGAGATTGTTGGACTCCAAACGTTTCCTGGGCACCCCAGCACCACGAATTCTTCTCTTCACTCTTCTTCTATGCAGATCCCAGCCTCACAGCCTCCTCTGGTTCCCCTTCCCTCCATCTCTTTTACTTCTCCCTGGATTATTTTTTCTCTACTCTTCTCTCTGCCCTTTGTTGAAGGAAAAAAAAAAAAAGAGGACTCCTCCTTTTCTCATGCAGAGCAATTCTACCCTGTTCTCTGAAGTTTATGCATTAACCAATATCTTTTCAACATCTTTAAGGTTTTTCTTTTAACTCGATCATTTATTAGCTTTCCAAACAAAACTGACCTCAATCTATGATGAATTTTCAGACCAGTGGTTGAGACAACAAAAAGTATTTCCACCTTGATATCTAATATAGATAGATAAATGATAGAAAGAGATTAAGCCCCAAAAGAAATTTGGCTTAGTAAATCAAGTGCTAATTTACTAAAGAGTCAGCAATAAGCAGTCTCTAAGGGAGTGGATTGAATTATTTTCATTTTCTTCATTGAGTATTTTCTATTATTTTTGAATGTTTACAATACATATATCATTTTCCACTGGAACATCCAAGGTGAGACAGGTACAGCCCCACCCTTGGAGCACTCCTAGTCAAGTACATGCAGCCCAGGTATCAAGCTTGGTATGGTATAGTTGGACAGTATGGTTTGTCCCTGGCCATCCAAAGAAGGGAAACATCTAATTGCATTATTATTGCCTGTATCATTGCCTGAACTCAGTTTATATTGTTTTAAAACATTTTCTAAGTGTCAATAGACCCAGTTTCTGTCTCCCAGAATCATAAGGGGACATAAGTTCCTGGTTTTAATGTGTTTCCCTAATGAGTTCCTTCTAATAAAATCAGCATTTGATTTTTCCTGTCATTCACACAGCAATTTATCTTTTGTCAGGTTTTAATTGAAAACATCCAAATAATTCCTCTGGAGCTCGAATACCAAGGAGCCAGATTAGGCATACTTTTCTGCTCGTCCTGATAAGAAAACCAGAGAATTCTAATTCTACCAGTTTTTTTTTTTTTTTCTAGCTTAGCATTTAAATTATTTCAATATATTTATGAAATGAAACAAGTTTTTAGCAAAACCCGTAATCAGTAATTGGAAAGTCAGTTACCTTTTATCTGTTGGTTAAAAAGAGGAAGTAGGTCAGTTCCTTGTTAATATTATTAGCAAATACTATTTATAGCGTGATATAAATTACTGAGAAAAGGCATCCTCATTTTCAGTTTTAAGTAGAAGGCAATAGTTAGCTCATTCTTATTCTTAAATATATTAAGGATGAAGTGGACTAATTTTTCAGGAGGAGAGGATTTGTCCTTGCCACCTCACAAACAACAACTAACAACTCACTAAGACATTTTCACTACTCATATCATGTATCTGCTGGAAATATTTGTCACACATGCACATTTCAGCCACATATCACAGATCTATGTGACAAGGAGAAAAATATGAACTTGAGAATAAAATATTTATGATATGGAGTTACTCATGCCCCTTTATTTATAGACTTTTCTGTGTGTATTTATATATCAACTGTAAAACTAAAATTCTGGTAGATCTCTTTGCATTTGAATCCTCTGGTGAGGAGATTAAATTGCCCAACCACTAAATTGGGTGCATATGAAATAAATCATGAGGTATTTATAAGTACCATCATTTCAAAGGCAAAAAAAGTATATTTATGCATTCAGCTTATTACTAAACTGCGAATAAGGTTGTCTTGGAGGCAGCAAGATTATCAAACAGCCTCTGTTTGCACATATCAGAATAAATGGCAATCTGGACATAGAATACAAAAGCAATATTTCTCAGGAAGAACAATGATTTGCTGCTTTTCATCTAAGTCTAGGTGAAATCATTGCCAAATATCTACTTTTCTGCCTTGCTCCTAAGTGACTTGGAAGTATGGTGACATCATCCCTTTGATGCTTATAAAAGAAAGAAACTATATTTCAACTAGAAAGGATAGGAATATTAAAACTCCTCAGACTGGAAACTTTTGCATCTGACGACACCAAAAGCCATTGGGACAAATGTGCTCTCAAGGGCTGTCCTACTTTCAGTTTCCTTTCCTTTCTAAAGATTCTTCAGTTCTCAGCTCTGCTTCTGGAGGGATGCTGGCCAGAGTTCCAGGATAAATGATTCCCTGAGAAATGTTTCATGTTGAAGTCCCACACAAGGCCAGGGAGCTGTGATGAATGGCAGCTCCAAGGGAAGTCGGAAATGTAATCACAGGAGGAGCCTTTGGATCTCTCATGCTCATCGACTTCACAGGATTAGTTTTGAGCCTGCAGACTGTGGATTAAAGTGGGAAGACTAGAGCTTGTGTCCCTGCCTGGTATCACTTGCAAATTTTAAAACAATCTTCAAAGATACCAAGAACTGAGATCTGAATTACAATTCTGTCAGTTGTTCTTTGCTTGCCACTTTCCCATTTAGTGTCTCTTCAAGTTCTGCAAATCCATGGATAATTTTGGTGACTTGAATCATGATTCTCTACTTGGTGTTTGGGAAGAATGACCATGAACAGGCTAATTCATCTACTTCCTAAGGGTTTTTGTTCTTAGTTATTGTTGATGGGTTGGGTTTCCATTGCCCTGGATCCCCAGTCTTATATATTCCTGAGGTATTTGAGTTCTTTATATGTTCTATTTTTATAATGCTTATTTTCTTCAGCCAGTTAAATCTACAGGTACATATTAGCTTACTATTGTAGTTTTGAAGAGTAGAAAAGAAAACATTTTCTTCATGATTTCCCTTTCTATCTGATGAAGCCATTTTTGGGTCACATTAGAAGTTCAGTTTTGTTCTCTGATTTTTATCAAGGCAGTGAGGTCCCTTCAGATTTACCCTCTGAAATGCTACCATGCATGTCTTTTAAAATGTCCATGTAATGCTCAAGAGTATGATGAACATCTCAGAACTCATAAAAGAAGTGCTTGAGGCTGGGCGTAATGGCTCACGCCTATAATCCCATCACTTTGGGAGGCTGAGGTGGGCGAATGACTTGAGGTCAGGAGTTTGAGACCAGCCTGGCCAACATGGTGGAAACCCCATCTCTACTAAAAATACAAAAATTAGCTGAGCACAGTAGGATGCACCTGTAATCCCATCTATTCGAGAGGCTGAGGCAGGACAATTGCTTGAACCCGGGAGGCGGATGTTGCGGTGAGCCAAGATCACACCACTGCAGTCCAGCCTGGGCAACACAGCAAGACTCCATCTCAAAGAAAAAAAAAAAGAATTGCTTGATAAAGAGACAGACCATTTGAATGGTAGAATTTGAGAGAGTGGCCCTGAAGCATTCTCTGTTATCTAATCTAGGTTTTTCCCCACATCTACCTCCTTCACCAGCTACTATGTCTCTCACCGAGAGCTTACATTGGGCACACATAATTCTGATGCTATTGTGGACTATACAAAAGTCAGATCTAGTATGAATCTTGTTTTTCTTGGTAAAGTAATTTTTCTCTAAAGCATAAAATAAAACTTACTTTGGATCACATTATGAGTTGAAGTATGTCATCCCCACGGCACCCAAATTCATTCATACATCAAAGTCCTCTGAGTCTGGCCTTACTAAGAGATAGAGTCTTTACAGAGATAATCAAGTTAAAATGAAGTCATTAGGGGAAGACCTTCATCTGCCACAAATGGCATCCTTATGAAAAAAGAAATTTGGACACAGACACACATAGCAGGATGATGATATAAAGAGACACAGGGAGAAGGTAGCCATCTACAACCAAAGAGAGAGGCCTGGAACAGATTCTTTCCTTAGGACCCCCAGAAGAAACCAACCCTGCAGACACATTTTGCATTTTGGACTTCCATCCTCCAGAACTATGAGACCATCCATTTCTGTTGTGAAAGCCACCCATTTTGTGGTCCTTTGTTACAACAATTCTGGCAAACTAGTACAGAGCCCAGTCATTGTTTAAATAGAAATGGAATTTCCTTATGTTGACCAGGTTGGTCTCATACTCCCAGCCTTGAGCAATCCTCCTGCTTCAGCCTCCTAAAGCGCTGGGATTACAGGTGTGAGCCACCACCTCACAACCAGTGAGCAACCAGCCCCCGTTATATTTAATTGCTTTCCTCTTCACCTTTCATCCAATATCTTCGTTTTCAATATGAGGTGTTCATTGTGATAGTCCTGTCCTTTCCTTCTTCCCTGAAGCTTGAGTTGTGAGATGATAACTCTCTTAGAAGCAGGCTGCAGTGCTTGGGGTCTGGAACTCAAGATCTAAATTTGGATTGTTGACTGCACAAACTCTGGATTGACACCCTGGAATATAACTATGACAACAGTTATAGTACGCCTTTTTTATGTGGTAGCTCTTTCACAAACATCACTTGTCACAAAAACTCTAGGAGATATGCACCAATATAATCCCCACTGGAAAGAAGAAGAAACTGATAATCAGCAAGGTTCAGTAACTTTCCCAAGGTCACACAACAGTTTAACAGACTTGAACCCAAGCAGTCTGACTGCAGAGACTGTATATCTTTGCAGAAATCAAATGAGGTAATGCCCTAACCAGAGTGTCAACAAAAAAAATGAAATGCCCAAAATAGTGGAGTGCCTAAATAAGTTATGATTTACACATGCAATGATACATAAAATATAGCATATAAACAATATAAACAAATCAACATAGAACAAATATAACAAATCTATGACTATAAACATGTATATATTTTTCATATATTTAATGATATGGAAAATGTTTATAACAATATTGAATGAAACAAAGTATATAAAAGCTGTCCGCATAGTAAAACCCCAATTTTGTAGTTAAAAATTAGAAAATGCCAATACTGATTGTCTCCAGTGATTGGATAAAAAGGTGATTTTTTTCTTTATGTCTCTATTTTTAATTTCTATGGCTATATTCCACCTTTAAAATCCAAAAATTAAGGAATAGTAATACATAAAAATTCCTAAAGTGAATGCTCTCTAATTTCTGTCATTGAAGAAAAAGGAGTCTGTTTTGTTTTTATTTTTTCTGCAACAATCACAGCCACCTCTATCTAAAGGTACAGTGTCCTCCCATCCTGGCCTTGTCTGGATTCAGTTTCTTAGTTTTCATAAGAAAATGTCAATTCTACCACCAGCTCAAATGAGTGTGTCCTTAATTAACATCATAGATTATCTATACTTGAGCAGCTCTCCAGAGAGGATAACCTTGAACTCAGCTGCTCAAAAGAGTTAAAAAGATTCTTGTAAAAAAAAAAAAAAAAAAAAAAAAA
>NW_016107393.1:2697330-2758703 GCF_001604975.1 Cebus imitator | reverse complement strand
AAAGAAAGAAAGAAGAGAAAAGAAAGAACAAAATCAAGTAAAATTCCCAGATACCCATACAGTAAATCTATTTCTATGGGACTTGACATTTTACCACCAAATCTTATAGCTGTATCCTACAACCCTACAACCACATTGTTGAGTTCCTTGCAGGCTTACCTTTACTGAGCTAAACTTGACCATGAAACCATCAGCTTGCATTGCCAGACCTTATTAGTAACAACCCTATGAAACCCACTATTGCATTGTATGTGCAGTGCCACTGAACAGTTGTCCACCACGTTATTACACTTTAGGAGAACATTTCTCTCAGGTCAAAAACTGTTATGATTCTTCTAAAAATCAGGTTTGTCTTCTTCTTATGGACACTTTAATTGTATTATCCATTTACAAATTAGAGATCTTGCACATACATCTGTCTTAGCTGCTGCAAAGCTCTGGACCAAATATGAGATGCTCCTCTAGCAAATGTCCAGGTGTGTGCATGGTATGCGAGGCCCAGGTTTCCCCTAGCACTCATTTCATCCTTTTAAAAATTTTACTATGCTCCTTCAAAGCCACTGTAGAACAAGAAGGATGGAGGAAATGAATGAATTAATGAAGAAAGAAATTTGTGATGGGAACTTATAGTTATGATTTCAAGCTAACACAATATGAAGGAGAGTTTGATTGCTTCGTCTGTGTTTCTAGACAATCTATAGTGATTCAGGAGCAGCTGCCCTGAGGAAAACATGACAAATGGAAGATTTTTCTGCACTACTTGGCTTCAAGAAAAATATCAAGTCCCAAGTACACATACAGCTCTGACAAGATGCACTGAGACCACAGAAACTACCTACAACAGACTATTTTCTTAGGAAATAGGCCAAGTGCATTAGGTCCAAGTGGACAAATAAGAAAGGCAGCGAAGAGTGATTTTTCCTTTGCTCCTTTGCAATTTTCTAAGTTAAAATCCTAGATTGCATCTTTACACACAAACTTTCAACTTCAGAAAACTGAGGATAAAGCAGATATCTGAACAAGGGAGAGTAGGCTCTACCAACCACCAACAGCAGTGTGATCACTTGGTTAGGGCCTCTTTGCTATGGATACTGAGAGATTTACACACGGCTTTTCAGAGTCTGTCCCGTTCATTCCTAAGAGAACATCTGCTGTTCCCTTCTTTACTTGCCTCATTGGGTTTTCATCATCTGTTGGTCGTTTTTTTTGTTGTTGTTGTCATTGTTGCTTTTTCCATTTAGCATTTAAGTTTGGTGTTTCAGCTTTCCCTGCAGGCAGGATTGGATCTCTTCCTTTCCTGTAAGCAGCAATGTGGCCTGCCCTAACATTCCCTCCAGGACAATTTTTCTCTGTAAGATGCTGAGTCACCGAAGAGAGCTACAGATATTCTGTGTGCAGCCATAGCCAGTTGAGAAAACAGACTCATTTTCCAGGACTTAAAAGGTTACTTTCAAGAGTGAGCAAACTCAGGAGGATCAGGAAAGTGGGCAAGAAGTTCATGAAGGGTAAAAAGCACAAAGTCCATTTCAGAGTTTGAAGAAGATCGTATTTCATAAATGAAAATGGTATGAATGGAAAATTCCCTGTTTAGCAACAAGGAGGTAGCTCATCAGCCTTGGGCTGGGACTGCAGAGAGTGCTGTTTAGTTCTCGTCCTTTCCTACTGGTCTCCACCTTTGAGTTTTTCACCAGTTAAATGAGAAGATGACTTTTGCTCCTCCTGTAATAGAAGGATATTGAAAGGATTGATGTGTGAAGTTCTGAGCTCCTGAATGCCTTGATTTAGCTCTTGATCTTTAAATATCTATTGCTTCAAAACCAAAGTCTGGGATTCAAACTTTCCATTTTAAATTTCTCAAAGGTCGATGAATTAAAAGTAAACTTTTTAAGTAAAAGAATAAATCAGGCTGGACACAGGGGTTCATGCCTATAATCCCAGCACTTTGGGAGGCAAAGACAGGAGAATCAACTGAGCCCAGGAGTTCAAGACCAGCCTGGGCAACATAGTGTTGAGTCAGGAAAATCGGGTCTGGAGACAGTGAACAGAAGGCCAATTCATACTTCAGCTATAACAGGAAATATCCTCTCCATAGGGCATATGTCATGAATCATGTTGTAACTTTATTTCATCCTCTTTATTTACATAGGGCATATCCCAAGTAGAGGATATTTAAACTCACAAAACTTCTGTAATAGGGGGCCTTTGAGCCCCTATACTCAGGCCTACTCCACACTGTGCAGTACACTTTCATTTTCAATAAGTCCCTTCATTCCTTCCTTGCTTCGTTTGTGCGTTTTGTACAATTATTTGCTCAAGAAACCAAGAACCTGGACACCCTCCACTGTTAACAGTGAGACTTTGTCTTTGTCTCTACAAAAAAGTTTAAAATTAGCCAGGTGTGGTGGTGCATGCCTATAGTCCCAGCTGCTCAGGAGGATAAGGTGGGAGGATTGCTTGAGCCTGGGAGGTAGAGGCTATGTGAGGTCAAGTAGTGAGCCATGATCACACCACCGCACTCCAGCCTGGGCAACAAAGCAAGACTCCGTCTCTTAAAAAAAAAAAAGAAGAAGAAGTATGGCAAAATATACAGTAAAACTTTGATACTATAAGCCTTTAAAACTTGGAATTGGTGAAAACCTTTTGTGAATAAACAATATTTCAAAATAAAAAAGATTTTAAAAATGAGTATTCATCCCACTGAAACATAGGGAGCCTTCCCATCAAATAATGTGTGACTGTGAGATTATGACAAGACCCTCCCAAATCCTTGTATTGCAGTAATCACACCATCTATCATTCCAATAAGGTGGCCTCATTATAAATATATAATCTTACCTATGCTGGCAAGAATAGGTAAGATTATATATGTGAGGTAAGTATAATTATCTCGTGTTTCTTTTCTTTTTTTTTTTTTTTTTNTGGAGTCTCGCTCTGCTGTCCAGGCTGGAGTGCAGTGGCACAATCTTGGCTCACTGCAACCTCCACCTCCCAGGTTCAAGTGATTCTCCTGCCTCAGCCTCTCAAGTAGCTGGGATTATAGGCACCCGCCACCACGCCCAGATAATTTTTGTATTTTTAGTACAGACAGGGTTTCACCATGTTGGCCAGATTGATGTCAAACTCCTGACCTCGAGTGATCCTTCCACCTCAGCCTCTCAAAGTGCTGGGGTTACAGGTGTGAGCCATCATGCCAGTCTAATTATATCATATTTTATATAAGAAAACTGAGATTCAGAGAAATTAGATAATTAGTCTTATATTACAGTAAGAAGCAAATACTTGGTCTATCTGAACACAGAGCCACTCTACTCACACTTTTCAGCTGATCAATCTGCTACACTGACTTCTATTGAACTTCCTGCTCCCAGCTACTCTATGGAAAAGGCATAAAATTTAGAATCACACTTCTGCTCACCCACCAGAAAATTAGGCAGGTACACACCTGTCTGAGCCTGAATTTCCTTAGCTCTAAAATTGGGATGACAATGTCCACCAACTGTGTTGAAGCATACATGAGATAATAT
Source organism: Cebus imitator (assembly GCF_001604975.1). Lineage (NCBI taxonomy): Eukaryota > Metazoa > Chordata > Mammalia > Primates > Cebidae > Cebus > Cebus imitator. The sequence continues at coordinate 2,755,179 of NW_016107393.1, read as the reverse complement.
AGGTAAACCATGGGGTATAGTGCCTGGCTCATACTAGGTGTTTAATGAGTATCAGAACATAACCATACCATTCTTAATATACACTGATATTTAACTTTTTTAAAGTGTGTTACGGTTCCCCCAACTAGATTAAAAACCTTTTTTTGTATCCTTCTTGTATCTATTAGAATGCTATTGATTAGAAGCTTTGGAAACCAGACTTAGCCGGATTAAACAGAAATTAAATCAACCACCTCACATAGGAGGATGACTAGAGCAGGCTTGAGGAGTGATCTGTTCAGCAATCAGCAATGCCATTAAGGACCTAGACTCCTTCTCTCTGCTCCACCCCCTCCAGGCTCTGCTTCACCCTAAGGCTTGTTACCCTCCAAGGTAAAGGAGAGCTATGGTTGCCTACAATAACTAGCAGCCATCACACTTCATTCATGTCTGAGAGGAGAAGAAGGCTGCCTCCCTGTGTTCTAAGGATAAGAAAGCTTATTTCCCACACAGCTATTCAGTCTCTCCTTGCATCTCATTGGCCCACACTAACTTTAGCTTCCACATCCTAAACCACTCACTGGTCAAGGGAGATAGATATTCATGATTAATTTGATTAATCATCTGAAGAGAAGCAGAATTTATCCACTACCCTGCTCAAAGCTTTATATATTAAGGCTTAATTTCTACTCCTTGAATGGTTGAATTGATGAGACCAAGCTTGTTTGTTTATGACTACAGATAGAAATTGTTGCAACATCCAGAAAGTTAACAGTAAATTGGCATAGAAATAAACCCAGTTTGTCCAATTCATGATACTATGAAAATGAAAGCCAATTTACCGCTGAGTCTTCACTACTCTCTCACATTTGTTAATCTCCCTTTGGAGCTTTGAAGAGCATATATCTGGACTTTTAAACATTGTTTTGCTTTCCTTCAACTATTTTTACAGTTATTTTGTATTTGTCATAAGCAATATTGGTCTTGCTATTTGAAATAGTGATACAAAGTTTCCTTTGAAAATATATTTATCTAAGAAAAAGAAAGCCAATTAAAATAATTAGAGAAGAAATTGTACAGGATATGTTAAAAATGATGATGGTAATGTGTAGTGATACATGAATATGGCAAAAATATGAAAGTATTATGAGAATACTAACGTTTGAAAAGCATTTAACTGGAATAATTAGAGAATGCTTGCAGATATTTAAGGATAAAATGCTAACACATAGGGCAATTATTTCAGGAGCCACATGAGGGCAGTGTATCAGCAACTATAAAGACAATTTGGGCAGCACCAGGTCTTCTTAATACCATTGTTGCTTAAAATGTGGTCCACAGACCAGCAGCATAAATGTCACCTACGAGCTCCTTAGAAAGGCAGAGTTGCTGGCTCACCCCAGAGCTACTGTATCAGAATCTGCTTTCCAGCAAGACTTCCTAAGCAATTCTCATGCACATTAAAGTTTGAAAGGCACTGACTTGGGCTCTTTGGGGTCCTCTTCACCTAATTTTCCCTCTTTGAGAACAAGCTGACATATTTATAACTTTGAAGAAGTATATTTGCCCATTAATTCTAGTCACACTGGTTGGGTTTGAATCCCAGCTCTTCCTGTAGCAGCATGACTTGGGCAAAAAAATGAATTTCCAACACTTATACCATTGCCTTGATAAACAGATATTCAGAGAAAAGATAGACAAATAAGTCAATTATTTGGACACAGAGTTACAATACTTCCTTAGTGTTTCTATGTTCCTGCCACCCTTTATTTTGGTGGCTTGATGGAAGAAGAGGATTTATTTGTACCTTTCAGTATCAACTGCTTTAAGTCTTTTTGAAATAATACAAGAAATGAATGTTTCCACATATAGACATAGACATTAAAATATTCTTGCCACACAAATGAGCTTTCCCAGAGCCTTCCCCCATGTTACAGTGTCTACTCCTGCTAGTATGAGACCCAGGGTGTACCAAGTGTGTACAAGCAGAGACAAGTACACCAAACAAGAAAGGTCTCGCATCCTCATCATTTCATTGGTTTCAGAATATCTAGGACTAGGGGAAATCAAGAAAACCAAAGTAAAAGAACAAACACACTTGTGTTCTCTGGCCTAAAAATCAATAGGTTATTCTAGTCAAATATTAAAAATGACTTGTATACTTCAAGAAGCAGAGTTAACACCCAAAAGAAAACTCTATTAATATTTCCTCTCATAATAGGTACAAGGGCAGGAGACTGAGAAAACAGTGGAATGCTCCAAAAAGTATAAAATACGAGGCATCCTGCCTCCATAAGCTTCGTGTATTGTTCCAATCATTCGCCACTTCAAATCAATTAACAATTGAGTGGTTTCTTCATTAGTTCTGGTGCCAGAATATACTGAGAAGAGACGCCTAATTAATGGGTTATTCCTGGGCTGGGGTGAAGCTCTCTGAGCCTACCCTTAAAATGTTACAGTGACTGTCCTGTAACTCCAAAAGGTGGCAATGGAGGAAAAAGAGGTTCTCAAAAGTCCAGCCAAAAAATCAGTTCATAAAGCTTTCCCTATCATTCACTCTAGATGGTGGGGTACCACTTCCACCATTCTAAAGATGAACTTCTCATAATTTTTTACATCTTGATTTTATGTCCACCTCCATTCATTTATTCAATCAATCAATCACTCATTTTCCTTCACTTATTCAACAATTTTTAAAATTTAATTTTAAATAATTTTTAAATTTTTTAAACAATTTTTTAAAATTATTATTATTTTTAATAGAAACAGGGTCTCAATCTATTGCCCAGGCTAGAATGCAGTGGTACAATCAACTCACTGTAGCCTTAAACTCCTAGGTTCAAGTGCTCCTTCTGCCTCAGCCTGCTGAGTAGCTGGGATTGCAGGGCATGCACCACAACACATGGCTTCATTCAACAAATATTTTTGCACATCCTCTAAATGCTAGAATATAGAAGGAACAAGACAAACAAGGTCTCTGCTCTGGGGGAATTGACTTCTAGATTGTGAGAGAAGAGACAAACAACAACAAAAAGACATAACAGAATAATATGGTTGTGAGTGTGGAAAGTGAACAACCTTAGAGCAAGTCATCAGGCAAAGGCTCTCTGAGAATGAGGCACTTATTCCAAGACCCGAGAATGTGACATTTGCTCCAGACCTTCCAGGAAGAAACTTCCAATCAGAGGTCAGCTAACAAAAAGACCCCAAGACAAGATCAAGTTTGGCATGCTTCAGGAACACAAAGAATCCGAGCACCTATATAAAGCTAATCAAAGTAGTGACTACTACGTATAAAACTATGTTGGCAAAAATTCGGTGAATGAATGTGTTTCTGTGTGGTACAGGTTAACGTGATGCAAGAGCCTGATATAATGAGCCCAGAGACTCCAAGCTCCACTGTGATATTTGTACGTATTTGTACTGCCTGGAGTTAATTAATGGTTGTAGGAAAAGAGAAATGCTTTGCATATTGGGGCTGCGTTGACTTGAGATTTCTGTTGATGCTCAGAAATGGACCTATTTGAATGCTTTTTGCCACAGACAGAAATGTATCTGATCCCATCACTTTATGTTGTACAGTACACATTGAGTTATTTTGGAATGCTTTATCACACTGGCTCTGGAAGAGATAATTACAAGGCAGAAATCCAACCCACTCATGAAAAAGTCCTGGATATTAAAAAATTTAGACCTATCAGTAACTTTTATAATAACCTTCTGTTGAGAATCTATTTTTTCCAAAGCATCATTACTCTTCATAATTAGTTCTATAATTTCCCCAAAGAATATGATCCATTTCATTTGAAGTGCCAAAACTAAGCACTAGCAGTTGATCACTGTCTGTCTGTAATTTGCATTGCTCTTTATCCAGGAAAATATTAGTTCTTATTAGCCAGATAGAGATCTATTATGAATGTCAATGTAACTTAATTAAAGCATAATATTAATCATAATACTATTTTCCAGACTCAAATACTTCCTCAGTGATGTTTACTGATGTAGACTTTCACTGATGAAGTACAAAAATAAATCAGATGAAGGCATTTTTGATGAGTAGAGAGATTTAACCAAAGCCTTTCTTAATGAAAAAATAATGTACCAGAAAGTATAGAAAGAATTGTATCTGCTAAGTCATATTCAAAACAGGATGCCAATAAAATAAGAAATTTATTTTACCAACTTTATACCTAAGCATTGTTACATTTTAAAAATTTCTGAGTGTTCCGTGCACTGTGTTATAAATATGAGCCAACAAGTCAAGCTTATAACCTCTACCAGTTTTCCCAAATTTTATTTATTACTATTTAAAATGCACAATAAAATTTTATGCCTTAGAAAAAGCTTAGCCACAATCACAGTTTTCTTGTCTAGTATCTGCATATATAATAACACTGAAAACCAAAGTGTCTTCTGCATTAATGAGGATGACAATTTCTTTGGGGAAAGTTGCTCATTATTTTGGAAAAAATTTTCTAATAAATTGTAGGTTAGGCAAGATAAGGCCCAAAACTTGGCACTGGAATAGTGTTTGGGGATGGTGGGGCAGTGGGAGGTAAGTATTGAGTCAATGTGATGTTAAGCCACTCTCCAAAAAAGGCTGTCTTCCTCACATGTAGAGAATGTTGCCGTAACTTGCTGGGTTGTCACACAGGAATTAAAGAGGAAAAGAGAATGAGAACTTAGATCTGTGCAAGAGTGGTCCTAGCCACAAGAGAAAAGAGAAAAAAAACATCCCTTCTTAGCGAGTCTCAGAGGACTTGGAACAAGCACACAGTACTTCTGGCAGTCTCTTGGGATAAGGCCTTGAATTATGGCACTAAAAGAAAGAGTTATCCCAAGAAGCTGGGGAAATTGATAGATATTCAGTTTGTACTTTAATTATTCAGGGGAAATTCTTTTGGATGCAAGTAGCAAAAAGGTAGCCTGATTAGATAAAACAATGAATGAGAATTTTTAGCTCCATAGATTAAAAAGTCCAAACAGTTTTATGGTCATTGAGTTGCGATTTGGTCAGGTACGGCTCCTTTGAGACACAGTTCTTCGAATCTTCTGCCCGTCATACACCAGCTTTGCTCTCAGGCTATCTTCACAAGGTGACCACAGCATCTGCCGAGACCACCTGCCCTGAGACACGCCCGAAAGAAGAGGCTGGATTCCTCCAACTAATGAAAAAGGGAAATGTCATGTGTTGATTACTAGGCCTACGTTATCTGAGCTAATAAAGATGTTTAGGGGACTGGGTTACCCTGATTGGTTTTGATATGTCAGAGGTAAGGACTGCCATGGAAATGTAGTCAAGCATTATGAGGGAAGAAGGGAGGATGCTTGGAAGACAATTTTGATGTCCTTTATAAAAAATCTTACTATTGGCCAGGCACGGTGGCTCACACCTGTAATTCCAACACTTTGGGAGGCCGAGACAGGTGAATTGCCTGAGCTCAGGAGTTCGAGACCAACCTGGGCAACATGATGAAACCCCATCTCTATTAAAAATACAAAAAAAAATGAGCCAGGTGTGGTGGCAGGCACCTATAATCCCCACTACTCAGGAGGATGAGGCAGGAGAATCACTTGAACTCAGGAGGCAGAGGTTTCAGTGAGGTGAGATAGCACCACTGTACTCCAGCCTGGGAGACAGAGTGAGACTCTGTCTCAAAAAAAAAAAAATCATCTTGCTGAACTTTTACATCGGGAAGAGTTTTAGGAATAAGTTTATGATCCACTGAAATTTCAGTTAACTGGTCAAGAAACTTCAAATTTAATTTTCTTTCCATAGCTGCTACATAATAAAATTACCTTAAGTTTAGCAATGCTATTTTCTCAGAGTTAGCCAAAACCCATTTAATCTACAGTATTTTTAGTAAAACTTACCGTACTCAGAACTGAACATTTTAATAAACTGATAGCAATTTGAAAGCTTTAAAGAATCAAGCAAGTCAAGACTTCTCATGAAGGCAGAAGCTGGATATTGGAGGAACTTGGAGGTCTTGAGACAGCAGAGGAGGACTGGCCTCTGCAACCCCGCAGTCAGAAGCTGAAGCACGCTGCCCAAATATAATGCCAACTGTGCAGCCTGAAAAGGAGCCCAGCTGTGAGACTCAAAAGGATTTTTAGGACTCCCTCTGGGTATCCTTGCACCAGCATATGGGGGCTCTCCCAATAAATACCAAAAGTCTGAGGAGCAGGAATTCCTGCCAGCAGCCGCACAGTTGGAGTGACGCTTTAAGCAGCAAACAATATTTTCCAGATGTACGGACTCAGTGTGCTGGGAGATAGGCTTGGAGAGAACAGGCTAGATGTTTGTCCCTGCTGACTGAAGAGGGTGTGTGGCTGGTGCCCTTCGGGACATGAATTAAAGAATTCAGTTTTATTTGTTTTACCACAGTGAGGAAAGAACTAAAGAATAATGAAGGTGATGGTTCTAGGAATCAGGATACCCCGGGGCTCAGCGGCAGGCTGAAGTTTAAAGTACCTCCCTCACTTCCTGAAGGATTTGTCCATTGCTTATTTCTACTTTGCCAGTATGCAACTGTCGAATATCAGTATGGCACTTTCAAAGATCCTGCAGTACTCTGAAGATATGGGAGTCATTTCCTGTTTGATCTCTTTTTGACTCACACTAAATTTGTCTGGCAAATGCTTTCCTTCTAAAAGCTTTCATGAACTTCACCTGGTAGAACTTTATTTATTGTCTGTTTAGAAAGGTCTTTAAATATTAAAAACAAGAATATTTGCATTTTAAAGAATATTAACTCTCTTGATTATGATCCCAGCCAGGAAAACAGAACAAAGTTGGATGGCAAATGCATTATTTATGTGAGAATTTTTAATTAATTGATTTGAATAATTTTCATCATGCTGGTTTGGATTGACAGATAATGTACACTGTTCTGTAGCTGCTTCAGTCTGTGTTAGCCTCCTCTAAAGGATGGCAGTTTTTCATCTGAGCACACTGACCTTGAACAGAAGAACAGATTGTGTGCTGTAAACCCGTCTCAGCTGCTACAAAGATTCTCTACTTCAAAAATATCTTTCAAAAATATCTGCCTTGCAGGTGCTGAAATCCCTAGCCCTGTACTTTATAGCTTGGAAGAAGGCATTTCCAGGAGCCCCCTCTTAAAATGTAACTATTACTTGGAAAAGTCATGCATTTTGCCAACTCACATCTGGTTTATATAGAATGTCTCCTTGAATTTATGATTCTTTTTCTTGCGCATTCCAGTTAGGGGTGGTACCTAACATTTTCTTCCATACTATCTAAATTCTTTATATTTGAATTATTCTTTATTCCTGTAGGCTTGACTATGAAATTATTACACGCACACACACACGCCACCTGTTTATGTAACCAGTCCCCTGAAGCATGTGCCACAAAACACCATCATACCCTGATGTTGTTATGAATGTAATTCTAACCTCATTGATAAGCCATGTATTTCACCCCTCCTGAGCTCAGCGTTGTATCCTATTCTTACTATCCCATTTGCCATTTTCTAACAACAGTAAAAGCTACTATGTTGCTAGGTAACCTCAGCAATATTGCACGTAGCCCCCTACTTTCTATATTCTTCTGGATTCCTTCTTGTGGTCTAATTATAATTGTTTTTCTTCTGAAGTCTCTCTTCCCATCTGTGGTTGCCATTGTCATCGGATAGCTGTCAATGTATTATTGTCACTCTTGAAATTCACTCATGATAAGCTACAATTTGCTCATGCTTCACAGAATAGAAAACTGACATGTTCTTATGTTGCATCTGCATGCTTTCAAAGAAATAGTTCCTCCCTTAGAGGTTACATTCCCAAGGAAGGTTTTCAATATGTGGCAACCCTCCCCCTCTCATTTGCCTCACCTTTCCAACCCCTATAGTAATACCTTTCCTTCAAAAAGCAGGCTTGTATCTTGATGATAGTCATGTTTTTTTGTGCAGTGATAAAATTCTGACAGAAAGTAAAGGATAAACAATGCTCAGCCTATGAACTAGTAAACACAAACAGCCATAAAAATGACAATAACTACATTTAGCTGTGAACCTTTTGTGTGCCAGGCACTGCTAAGTGATTTACACACATTACCTCATTTGATCTTCATAAATTCTATGAGGTACCATCACTCCAATTTTGTAAATGAAGAAGCTGAGGTGAGACCCAGAGAGTCCAGATTATATGGTGAGTGAGTAGCAGAACCAAAATTTCTTCATTTATGATGTCACTGATTATAAAAAGTGATATCATCTTAATAACAGCTTTACATTAAATGTTAATTGTTAAGATAAAGCTTGAATTCAGAAATATTAAAATAAGGAAAACCAGGTGCCTTAGAAACAAAAAAACTACTGTATGTATATAACCTACTACCATCCTGTTGGTTATGAATTAGAATTGTTCTCTAACATATTTCTGGTAAATAACATCATTGGATCGATGTCTTCTAATTCCATTGCTTTCCTCCTCCACACCCCAACTTCTGTCTTGTCACTACCATTTAATGGGGTTCTTTCCAATGCAGAAATGGCTGAGTATTTTGTAAGTTATGAAAAGGTGCCTTTGAAATCAGAAAGCCCAGAGTCGAAGCCTATCTCTGCCACTTACCAGATAAATCGTCTGGAGCAAAATAATTCTTTGACTTGACTTCTATGGTCATATTTTGTTTACTTTTATTACATTTTTTGATGGAGAGACAGATTTATAAAAATACCTAAGTCCTAGCCAGACACAGTGGTTCACACTTGTAATCCCAGCACTTTGGAAGGCCGAGGCAGGTGGATCACCTGAAGTCAGGAGTCCAAGACCAGCCTGGCCAACATGGCAAAACATCATCTCTAGAAAAATACAAAAATTACCCAGGCATAGTGGTGTGTGCCCGTAATTCCAGCTACTTGGGAGGCCAAGGCAGGAGAATCACTTGAACCCAAGAGGCAGAGGTTGCAGTGAGCTGAGATAGCACCATTGCACATTGCACTCCAGCCTGGGCAACAGAGTGAGACTCCGTGTCAAGAAAAAAAAAAAAAAAAACCTAAGTCCTCCAGCCTGTGACTAGCCTGTGACTGACTTCTTTGATGGTAAAATTAGTCTTTTGTTTATCCTATTTCTTTATAATACCTTGCACATACTAAGGTACGTATTCAGTAAGTATCTCTTTAATCACATTTGTTAATTGTTAATATATATATTTTTCCAAATAGCTACAGTGTACTGGTATTATTAGAACCAATAAAGTAATTTGGGGAGACCTCCTTTACATCTCTTCCTCAAGAAATATTATCTTAGAGTTGTGCTTTTACCTACTCCTTGGTGCTTTGCTTAAAGAGGCTAAGATTCTACTCTTTCCACAAGAATGTAACTTCTCAAATATTTAATATGTGCCTTCTTCTTTAAAGAAGAAAGAACTTCCTATTCTGATGTACAGGTTTCTTCAAGGAAGAAGGCACGAATGAATGGCAGGAAGAAGGGTAAACACAGAGTTAATTTTACTAGGCTTTAATACAGAATGAATAGAAAAATTTTTGCCCTAGAGATGATTTGAAACTTATTTCAATATGTATGGCATAATGTGCATGTACTTTTATCATCTCTCCCTCTTGAGAAAATAGCCAGTTTAGGCGCAGAAATTAAGCCAGAAAACATTGTAAGAACATCTATTTTCTAAACACTTTTACTTGGCTAGCTGTGAAATAAATAGATTAAGCTTAATTGTGGTGCTATTGTGTTGCAAAGCACACTGAACTCCTCGTAAATGCATAAACAACCAAATGGAAGAAGAGTAGAGACAGAAGATAAGCCTCTAATTTAATTGGGTGATTAGTCATTTAATTTTCTTTGTCTTTTCTATCTTTCCTGTTACACTTCATCTCAGAAGTGTTTTATAAAAGAAACTAAATTAGAAAGAGAGAGGGAGAAAAAGATCCTGATTGGTGAGTTGTGGATAAAAAGCTCTACTTGGAATCAGTGTAGAAACAAAAGAGAAAATGGAAAAGAAGTCTGAATATTAGACACTTGTTTAAACATTGGGCTTATATTGTTTTCTAATTCAAGATTTTGAACCTTGGATTTAATGAAACTAATCCAGGTCGTTTAGGTTGCATATCTCTGAATAATAACAATGTGAACTTTTCCTGGTTTTTAAAATGTTATTTTCTTTTATTTATTTATTTATTATTTTGAGAGGGGGTCTCACTAATATTCTCCAGGCTGGTCTTGAACTCCTAGGCTCAAGGGATCCTCCTGCCTTAGCATTCCAGGTAGCTGGGATTATAGGTATGCACCACCATGCCTGGCAACCTTCCTTCCCTTTTTTGATTTATAGATTTTTCATTACTTATTTGACAATAAGCCTCTTGTATCATCTATTTCAACTGTATCAAAGTCCGCAAATTCCAAATAATACTAGGGTTTAGCATTTGTTTCAAGTGCTATTAATTACCTCTTTTGAGAACAGATTTTATCTTTTATCTAACCGATGCTTTATATATTTTGTGGAAACCATGAGATTGATATTTCCTTTCATGTTTAAAACTCATGTTTATTTCTTATTCTCCTGATGCTTTTTCAGCATTACAGTCATACAGTCACACTCAGGTCAGCAAATACACCGTGTGAGGGCTATCGTTCCCCAATTTCTACACCCAAGGCAAATATTACTCATTGGTCTTTCCTGTTTATCCTGCGGTTGTACTTGGAATCCTCAACACAACACACCAGACATCCATTACTAATGCAATCTCAGCATAAAAGCTTTTTGCCAAACTATGCCGAAGATTAATTCATCCCCTTCATTTTCTTTAATTATTATAATTAAATTGTTTCAGGATCCTTTTCTGCCTCATTGGATGTTCTCCTACCTTAACAGATTTTTCTCGTGAATTAGAAAGTGATATTCATTCACTGTGACAAGGATTCCTTTATAGAGGAAAAGCTCTCCCAATAGGAATTCTAGTCCTGAGGTTTATTTTACACTTTGACAAAAATGGGCAAAAATTTAATCTAGTCACTTTCTGAGCGAAGACATGGCATCAAAATCACAAGATAAACATGCAGTCTTAGATCTTATATATCTTTGTATGCACCTGCCTCATACATTCTTATTTTTAAACCAATCAAATCCAAAGTACATGTGTTTGTTATTTTTGATGTCCAGAATATATGCTTTCTCTCCCATGTTGCTTAAAATACATTCAGCTGGTCAGAAGTGATCAGCTTCCAGACCCAAATATGAATTTTGGATTCTTTTTTCTTTTTCTTTTTCTTAAGATGGAGTCTTGCTCTGTCACCCAGACTGGAGTGCAGTGGCACAATCTTGGCTCACAGCAGCCTCCACCTCCTGGGTTCAAGCGATTCTCCTGCTTCAGCCTCCCAAGTAGCTGGGACCACAGGCATGCACCACCATGCCCAGCTAATTTTGTATTTTTAGCAGAGACGAGGTTTCACCATGTTGGCCAGGATGGTCTCAATCTCTTGACCTGGGGATCCACCTGCCTCGGCCTCCCAAGGAGCTGGGATTACAGGCATGAGCCACCGTGCCCGGCCTTTAATTTTGGATTCTATTTACAACAGAATGGCATTGTCCCTCTGATATATTTCTCTAATGGGTTTATTTGCTTCAGGTTGAAATGTGGAAACTTCTTCAGCATTTGTTCATTTAGACCACATCAATTCACGCATACTAAATTCCAGTGATAAAAGGATAAATATTTTTCTCTTTCTTTCTTTCTCTTTCTTGATTGCTTGCTTTCTTTCTTGCTTTATATTTTTCATTTCTTTCTGTCGTGTGTGTGTGTGTGTGTGTGTGTGTGTGTGTGTGTGTGTGTGTTTTGGACAAGGTCTCACTATGTTGCCCAGGCAGGTTTCAACCTCTTGGGCAACTTATGCAAACCTCCCCTCTCAGCCTCCCAAGTAAGTAGGATTACAAGGTACACACCACCACACCTAGTTTAGAACATACATTTCTAACATTTAATTAGAAATCACATGTGAATATGCTATTTTTCTTCAGATTCATTTCACCAAAGTTCTAATTTTGTTAGTTTCAGCAAAGTCAAACAGACCTTACAATTATTGGAAGCAGAGGATAAAGGATTTAGCACAATGCCTTGACAGTGATAGAGTCTTTGTTTTTTTATTTTGTTTCTCTTTCATTTTCATTTTATTTTATTTTTCAACTTTTATTTTAGATTTAGGAGGTACATGTACAGGTTTGTTATCTGAATATGTGATTTGATGCTGAAGCTTAGGGTATAAATAATTTCATTACCCAAGTATCAAGCATAGTTCCCAAAATATTTTCAACCCTTGACCCCTCCCTCTTTCTCCTCTCTAGTAGTCCCCAGTGTCTACTGTTGCCATCTTTGTGTCCATGAGTACTCAATGTTCCCACTTGTAAATTAGATCATGAGGCATTTGGTTTTCTGCATCCATGTTGCTGCAAAGGACATAATTTTCTTCTTTTTATGGCTGTGTATTACTCCATGGTTCATATGTACTATATTTTGTAATCCAATCCACTGTTGATGGGTACCTAGGTTGAGTCTATGTCTTTGCTATTGTGATAGTGCTGTGATGCACATGCAAGTGAATGTGTCCTTTTAGTGGAACAATTTGGTTTTTTTGGATACATACCCAGTAATGGGATTGTTGAGTCAAATGGTAATTCTGCTTTAAGTTCTTTAAGAAATCTCCAAACTGCTTTCCACAGTGGCTGAACGAATTTACATTCTAACAACAGTGTGTAAGCGTTCCCTTTCTTCACAGCCTCATCAGCATCTATTTTTTAAAATTTTTTAATAATAGACATTCTGACTGGTGTGAGATGGTATCTCACTGTGGTTTTGATTTACATTTTTCTGATGATTAGAGACATGGAACATTTTTTCATGTGGTTTTTTTTTTTTTTTTTTTGCCACTTGAATGTCTCCTTTTGAGAAATGTCTGCTCATGTCCTTTTGTTCATTATTTTAATTGGGTTATTTGTTTTTTGCTTATTAAATTGCTTAAATTGTTTATAGATTCTGGTTAGTAGACCTATGTTGGATGCGTAGTTTCAGAATATTTTCTCACATTCTGTAGGTGGTCTGTTTAGTGTGTTGATAGTTGGTTTTGCTGTGCAGAAGTTCTTTAGTTTAATTAGGTCTCATTTGTCAACTTTTGTTCATGTTGTAGTTGAGAACTTAGTCAAAAATTAGTTGCCAAGGTTGATGTCCAGAATGTTATTAACTAGTTTTTCTTCTAGGAGTTTTATGGTTGTGAGTCTTACATTTAAATTCTTAATCCATGTTGAGTTATTTTTTTTATAAGGTGATGGTGAAAGGTAGGGGTCCAGTTTTATTCTTCTGTACCTGGCTGGCCAGTTATCCCAGCACCATTTATTGAATAGGAAGTCTTTTCCTTATTGCTTGTTTTGTCAAAGATCAGGTCATTGTAGGTGTGCAGCTTCATTTTAGGAGCCTCCATTCTGTCCATTAATCTATGTGTCTGTTTCTATACCAGTACCATGCTGTTTTGGTTACTGTAGCCTTATAATATAGTTTGAAGTTGCGTAATATGATGACTCTGGCTTTATTCTTTTGGTTAGGATTGCTTTGACTATTTGGGTTCTTTTTTGGTTCCATATGAATTTTAGGATAGTTTATTCCAATTCTGTGAAAAATGACATTGATAGTTTGATAGGAAAGGCATTGAATTTGTAGATTTCTTTGCAAAGTATGGCCATTTTAACAATGTTGAGTCTTCTAGGTCATGAATATGAAATGTGTTTTCATTTGTTTTTGTCATCTGCAACTTCTTTTAGCAGTGTTTTATAGTTCTCCTTGTTGAGATCTTTCATTTTCTTGGTTATGTGTATTTTATTTTTCTCATAGCTATTTTAAATGGGATTTCATTCTTGATTTGGCTCTCAGCTTGAATGTTGTTGGTGTATAGAGATATTACTAATTTTTGTATCCTGAAACTTTACTGAAGTTTTTTGTTGTTGCTGTTATTTGTTTTCATTTTTTTTTTTTGTTTAGAGAAGGAAGCAAGTACAGTGTGAGGAAAGTTAGAAAAACCAAGGCAGGCTCTCAGCCTTCATGTATTATTCTGAACAGTCTGGCTCTTCGCCCAAAATTGCATTCCCCAATCAGCAAAACAAAAGCCTAGAATTAAATAATCCATCCTCCTAGAATGTAGTTTAGCCTGCCAGCTGTTTCCCATCACATTACAAACATTACCATCTTACATGGTACTCTCCTTAAGACAAAGTAAGTATAATTTTTGTTACACATACTTCTCCAACAGAGGTAGCTTTTTCATCCCTATCTGCTAATGCATTTGATGGTAGTGATTGAAAACTGATGTCTGCAGGCAAACCTTGGTGAGGTGTGGTAAGAAAATAGTGCTCTGTCTACCCCATCACCATGTAGTAAGCAGATCTCTCTAGTAACCAGGTCTAGTTGGAAACATAAATATGAGGGTCAGATAAAATATGCAAGCTGAAGATATAGTAGTTTCACATCCCTACTCGATATATGGATCATACCTGCAGGTGTTGTGCAAAGATATAGAATAAATGGGAGTTCCCAAAGAAAAATAATTAAACATTAGAAAAGGCCTAGGATGAAACTCTAGAGTGAAACACATTTTAAGTAATAGATAAGCTCAGTGAAGGAGTCTGAGAGAGGTACAAAGAAAACCAGGATGTAATGGTGATAGAGAACTCAAGAGAAAACAGTTCCAAGAAGGAAGAACAGGTCTGCTCATTCAACTTGTCTTTTTTTTTTTTTTAAATAAAATTTAATTTAGCTGGGCATGGTGGCTGAAGTCTGTAATCTCAGCACTTTGGGAAGTCAAGCTGGGAGGATCACTTGAAGGTAGGAGTTCTGGACCAGCTTGGGCAACAAAGCAAGACCATGTCTCTACAAAAAAATTTAAAAATTGGCCAGGCATAGTGGCACACATCTGTAGTTCCAGCTGGGCTGAGGTGTGATTGCTTGAAGCTAGGAGTTCTAGACAAGCCTGAGCAACAAAGCAAGACGCTGTCTCTATAAAAACTTTAAAAATTAGCCAGGCATGGTGGTGGGCACCTGTAGTTTCAGCTGGGCTGAGGTGGAAGGATCATTTTATCCCAGAAGTTTGAGGCTGCAGTGAGCCATAATCATGCCATTGCACTCCAGTGTGAGCAACTGAGTGAGACTTTATCTCTAATAAACATAAAATTTTAGAAAGTTTTACTTCATAGTAGATTCCAATTGAGATTACAGAAGAGGAAAATATAAAGCAGGTGAAGGAAAGTTTCGATGGTGGGAAGCTAAGGAACTATTTACCAGATGACTTCTGTTTCCATGGCAAGTTGAAGTAAATTTATTCAATAAATATAAATGGAGTGAATTATGAAAGTTTGGGCAGCTGCTGAGCAGAATAGAAAAGAGATGCAACTAAGAAAAAGCAAAGATATTTTGGAGGGCTTGAAAACCCAGGTGAAGCTGGAAGATACACACTGTAATGGTGCCAATTTATATCACTGCTTAAGTTCCTCCAGCAGCCCAGGAGCAACTGGAAACAGGGGAAGATTAGAACGAATTCATTCTTATCCGTAACACAATGACTACAAAGGATGCATCAGAAACCAATGACGGCAAAATCAGACCTGATATCTGATTCAAAAATCTCATAGTAGTGTGGAGTTTATTTTAAAACGTGAACTGAGAGTCCAGTGATCTGGGTTATATCTCTGGCTCTGCCCCTAACTAGCTATGTAGCTAGGTTAAGTGACCAGTTGACCTGTTTTCATTTTTCTGACATTCAGCCCATTTAGGTTATTTCTAAGATAGGGAAACCCAAGTGAGGAACAGCTTTCCTAGTGATGGTGGTAGAGGATTGTTTCCAGCATCCTCTTTAGATATGTTGAATTCAATATGGTTATTGACATCCAAGGGAAGATAGCAGGTGTGCAGTGAACACTACAAATCTGGAACTTGAGGCATAGAGATACATATTTGGAAGTCTTCTTCACATAAATGCTTTTTAAAGCCTCGGAGCAGAGAGTAATGTAGCTAGGAAAGAGAAGACTGAATTTTATCACATTACTATATTAAGAGAACAGGCACAGGAGGAGGAACCAGGAGCAGAAACTGCAAAGAGTTATCAGTGAGGTAGGCAGAAATCAGGAAAGTTGGGCTAAAGAGGACAAAAAGAGAAAAGAGAGGGTTGTTGAGTGTGTCATTCCTGCTGAGAGGAAGACAAAGGAGAAATCGCTGAATTTGGGGACATGGGGAACGCTGGTAACTTAAAAAGAGCGGTTTTAGTGGAGTAAAAGGTCAAAAACCCAGTGGCAGTGAGATTATGGAGCTAGCAAGTCAGGCATGTCTTTTTAGTATATTTGCTGTGACTCTGAAACAAAGAAATGAGTTTGAGGCAGGAAAAGAATATGAAGCCAAAAGAGTTTTATTTCATTAAGGTGCATGCCCTACAAACTCAACTCAAGCATGCCCCAGTCAAGTTGTTATGAATTGTTATTAATGTTTCTATCCAGCTCCCCGTCCTTGGACTTTTACATTGATTTCCAAAGCTCACTCTGAAAAAGAAGCTTCATCTGGAAAATGAAAAGTGAGTCCTTTTGAATGGCCATTGGAATAATGAACCTTTCCAACATCCTTCAGAAATGTCATTTTAAATAGAAGATAAAGGGGAAAAAGTTAAATTCCAATTAGGGAGCATACTTAAAGGGCTATTTTATGTTTTAAGGTTAAAAATGAAAATTGAATATAAAAACTATAAAAGAAGAAAATGTGTTATTTCTAATAATATTTCTTGGAGTACTTTATAATGTCCAAAGAAATTTGACTCAACCATAAGAAAATTCTATTTAACTCAAAAGTAGCTTAAGGTGATTTGTAAAATCTAAGCTGGGAAGCAGCTCAAAAGGATAAGAAAAATATTATAATTCAGGGAATCCGGAATTTCCTGACAATTTTTAGACAAGTTTACCCATGGCACTTTTCATATCTGTAAAGTTATTTGCCAGTAAAGACTTTAATAATAGCAAGCCTTATTATCAGATAAAGTGCTTGATGGAAAACTATAGAAATCTGGAATTTGAAAATCTAATGTTCCTTTAGAAAGTAAACTAATATGTCACTTGAGACTACGTGAGTTTCATGTTGGCATAATTTAGTTATAGCTGTATGCCAGAAATAAAGAAGTAAAAGGGTCAGTCTCAACAGAGCAAACACAAAATATCTCATTAAAAATGCTTCCAATTTGAATATTGAGATTTATGAAGCTTGAGACTTTTTTCAGCAGAAAAAATCCTTTAAGATATGTGGCAGGCTTTGACTCCAGAACCACCAAGTCACACCTACTGGATCCTCTACCACATAGAAACAAGTGGAAGCTGGCCCAAATTCAGACTAGTCACTTCATACTCACACTTGATATGTGTAGGAGTTTCTACTTTACAATTCACATTAAAAACATAAAGCAAGAGCAAAGATTTTACACCACTGAGAAAGCATCTAGTTCCTAGCAAGCACCAACATATGGCATCAAGCAATGGCAGCAACCCTTCTGTTTCCAAAGGCAAAGGGAGCCAATCCGTGGCTAGAAGTTCAGTCCCGTCCCTGGCTGTAGTTCGACCCATGCTCTAAAGGCTTTAAGTCAAATAGCGGCTGTGGCAGAGTACAAAGGGTAGGAAAGGCTGGTCAAAAAAGCAGGCTTAGCAAGTGATGAGAGTAACAGCATTTTCCAGCTTTTTGGAATTTTCTAAATGTAAAAATTGCAGTATACAAATAAGCTATGCTTCACGTATACCAATGGCTTCTTTGATGCATGGAGAAAAGTCTTCGTAGGGTGACAGCTAGAGGCCTTCCAGGGCTCCGCTGATCATCCTGAAGTGAAAATGAGATGATGCATTCATTGGGAGAAATTTTCATAGATATTTTTATATCATTTTACAGTTCTTCACTATATTTGATAAATTGTGGAAAAGCTGTGTGCAAGCCCAATTATATTTGAAATGCATTCAATGAGCTTGCTGAATAGAGAGATGCAAGTGTGTATTGCCTGATAAAGTCAGCAATCATCCTGCAGTCTCCTTTCTGTGTAAATCTAGACACTTATAACTGGGTTTGATGAAAGCCGGGTCACATGCCTTGTTAAATTCCATATTTATATAGCAATTTTATTTCTTATATGATGTAACAATCACTAATTACTTCTTTCAATTCCCCTTTGAGGATGAGAGCGAAGCATTATTAATCCAATTTTATTTCTATATATGATTAACTAAACCATTTTGACTCAAATGAAACTGAGTTATTACCTCTCTATCATTCTGATATACAGTATTGGAATATATAAATAAGTGAATTCAAAACTGTCAGAGGTTTACTTATGAAATTGTATTTCTGGCTACTACTGACACTGTAATGTTTACTCCTTGCCAGTAAAAGTGGGTAGAAGTATCATGTTGAAAATATTTATAGTATTTATGAATCTAGCATAGTATATGGATTGGCAAACCAGCCCAGAGATAAAATCCAGCCCACCATCTGTTTTTGTATGGCCCATGAATGTAGCTTTTACATTCTTAAATGGTTGAAAACATTCAACAGAGGATAAATATTTGACACATAACAGTGTCTGTAAATAAAGGTATATTGGAACATAGCCACACATTCATTTACATATTGTCTACTAATGTTTTCATGCTTTAAAGGCAGAGTTGAATACTTTAGACAGAAACTGTATCACCTGAAAAAACTAAAATATTTACTATCTGGCCCTTTACAGAAAATGTTTACTGATGCTTGACATATAATGTATAAGAGGTTTATATCCTCATAATAAATAGCCTAGCAATAAAGAACAGTATTCATATTTTATTAAAATGAAATACCAAAATATTATAAAGTTATCTGAGATTGAAATAATGTATAACTTATGTGGACACATAAGGTCTAATATTTGAAATGGAAGTTGGTCCTGCTGACATGGTGAATATACGGGTGATTTTTTAATGAAGTGACATTATTCTTTCAATAAAAGAGAAAAAATAATTATAAAAAGATGTGGAAACAAATTTACATATCATTTTCATTTTGGAATACTGTGGTGTATGATACAAAAGTTCTTTTGGTTGTAACTCAAAAAAGCAAGGAACAGAAAAGAATGAGTAAAGCGGCTGGACATGGCTCACGCCTGTAATCCCAGGGCTTTGAGGGGCTGAGGTGGGAGGATTGATTCAGTTTAGGATTTCAATACCAGCCTGGGCAACAGGTGAGATTTCATCTCAAAAAAAAAAAAAAAGTGAAGAAAGAACTAAATTCAGATTATAGAGAGATAAATGATAACATAATTAGTAGCACAACTGAATTATAATTTTAAAAAACATGCTTGGTGACGTTGTGAAACATTTCCTGAATCCCACACACCTGTACCATTTCCAATGGTTAATTCTAATTTGGAAATATTTAATTCCTTCTGATAACAACCTCAGACAAAAGAAATAATTTTGTATTATAGTAGTAAGTCGTGTATAGGTATTTTACAGATCACAGTGCTACCTGGATACTCAGCATGATTCATTAGCCGGTTTAATAATTCTGACAGTAGACTGAAGCCAGACAAAAAAGATACAGGCTTCTGAGGTAGTTTATGCTTCTGAGACCTGGCTATGTGTTATTTTTGCAGAGACAGGATCTCACCATGTTGCTCAGGCTAGATGTTAGGGTCTTTTGCCATACTCAGGTTACCTCCAAGAATTTACAGTATGATAAGATGTGGTGATGAAGAAAGCAAATTCTCTTGTAAGGAATAAGAATTTAATTGCAGATGAGCCTCAAGAACAAAAGAAAGAGGCTTAGAACTAGATCACTGGACAACTCTCAGCATAAGGCAAGATTCACTAGCAAGACCGATTAGTAAGAGTCATTCTACTTTCCACCTTGGTGGTGGCTTATTTCTCCCCCTCATTTCTTCTGTGCTTCTTGCCATGACCTACTAAATTCCCAACAGATATTAATCTTCAGGAATTTTTAAAAAAAAGAATTTCTGAAAATTCTCAGCCATTCCCAAAATCATAAGTAATCTATATTTTTCGTAACATTTTCTGTGTTGTTAATTAAGAATACATTATGATAGTAATAAGCAATAAATCATTTTTCTGTGATAGGTTTATAGTAAACCTCTCAGAATTTTTCTATTAAAATGTTATAATAATAAATTATGGTTTGTTATTATTAAGACACTAACATATTAGTATGTTAGTAATATGTAAAAATAATCTCTACCTGATAATTTTTTAATCACTAAAAGAAGGCAAGAATACACAAAATAATGTACAATAAATATAATTTTAAAATTAAAAAAGAATACCACACCTATTTAATATTTAAAATCATCATTCTTAAAGTAAAACTTTAAAACATACCTAGAATTAATTGTCTTGTTCAACAGAAAATATTTTTTCCTTTTGCATTGACAGTCAGATTTTTAAGTGGGTCCAAAAGCATCCTCAAGTTGGGCACTGAGTACATGTAGCTTTTTATAAGTTTATGTCATTGTTTAATGATGAAAATATTTTGTCTGTTTGCCCTGTTTTGGTTTTGCAACTGAAATCAATATTGCTTTCGATAATTCAGATTTTGGATCTGTTTCCCATTTTATACAGGGAGCATTCACATTTTTTCTCTCTGCTTTTTCCTGTAACACTATTTACAAAGATCTATAACCTACACTGAATATTTAAACATTGAAAATACCAGCAGACATTATTGGATAGATTTAAATAATTTCATTCAGATCTCCTAGCAAGGTTTATAGATTTTACTGATTTGGCAATTTAAGAACTTATTTTGCTTCCAAAATTTATTTCTTGGAACACCACTCATAAGATTTGTAAAAAGTATTCTAAGCATATAAATTTATTATTTTATTTTTGCAAGAATAGCTCGCCATTAAAAAGAGATGGGGCCATGAAAACACACTTGTAACATGTCCACAGCTGCAAGCAAGACTGACTGACTGGACTGTGACCACCTATCTTCCATGTGCTCTTTTCACCTTCCCGGAAATGTCGACGTTAACCTTTGACTCCGCATGTCAGTGTTTCCTGTTCTTGCTTTAGACTTGACCTTGGTGGTTTCCATGGATCTAATAGTTTCTGTGCTGATTGTTATGCTTGAATTTTCACAGGAGAATTTGAATACTCTCCCTGTTTTCCTGATTTCTCAACTGATTTTTCTAGAGATTCAGCATTCAGGAAAACATAAATTTCCTGAGAAATGGTGGGAAGGTATTTCCATGTGAAAATATCATAACCAACCAATCCTCTAATCCCTCTCTCTCTCTGTTGATGCCACTTTTACCTGTTGCTAAGGCTGGAGTGCAGTGGCACAATCATAGCTTACTGCAGCCCCAAACTCCTGGGCTCAAGCGATTCTCCCTCCTTGGCCTTACAGATGTGTGCCACCACACCAGGCTAATTTTTTAATTTTTTCATGGAGACAGAGTCTCACTGTGTTTCCCAGACTGGTATTATAGGTGTGAGCCACCACGCCCACCCCTACGGATGTATCTTTATTGGGCCTTACAACTCTTCTCACTCACAGGTTTCTGCTTGCCTTCAGCATATGTCCTCCAGTTGGCCCAGTTCACCTCCATTATCATCTCTTTAGCCTATACTATTCTCTCCAGACAATTCTTGAGCCAGGTAGTTATCTCTGGTTCAACCAGCTGTGGCCTGGAGGAAATGTGGGTCAAAGATCTCTAGGCTGTTCCCTCAGGTCCAGGTTAAGGATAGGGCAGCCTTCCTCAATGGAGTTCATGGGCAAGCTCGGCACAATGATTAACCAGTGTAATGCTTTCCCTGTGAGTTGCTAAAGCTTCCTCTCGGGGAAAATGATGCCCATAAGTGAAGGTAGCAAAATATTGCCATGTGAAGACTGATTACCTCACAGGTCTTTTTGTTGTTGAGCACCTGTATACATATTGATCCCTGAGACAGACAGAACTGCAAAAAGGGGAGAAGGCATAGAAGGTTTGTATATTTGTGGAAAGTAATCCGAAAGACAGGAGCTAGGGATGGTGAGGAAAATGTGAAGAGAAGAGGCCAGGGAAAAGAAATTCCTTTCGGTGGTACCACCAAGAAAGGGACTTTAAAAACAACAAACATGAACAAAAGTACAAGTTGAGTGTCTTTCCTTTCAGTGACATATCCTCTTTCACTGCTTTCTTTCTTTCCTTTCTTTTCCTTCTTTGCTTTTTTACATAGTTGTAAAATGATGTTATCATGGAGACTTTGGCTGTTCCTTTAAATCTCTTCTCCCTTCTTCTTTGATAATGGAGCCCCTGACTTTTGTCTGCACACAGGACCATCCAGATTAGAGACTGCTTTTTCTAGTTTGCAGCCAGGAGTGGCCACTTGACTGAATTCAGGCCAGAGGGCTCAAAGTAGAAGGATCATGTGGCAACTTCTGAGAATCATCCTTCAGTGACAGCACATGGACACTTTGTCTTTATTCCTTCATCCTATACTGCCTGGAACACAGAAATGCTTCCATCTTCAGCTTTGACGTTGAGTCCATGCATAGTGAATCAACAAGGTTAATATCCATGTGCCGTCAACATCCCAGCCCTGGACTGCCAGATGAACTTTCATTGTAACAGGGAAATAAGCTCCTATCTACTTTAAGCCACTGTTATTTAGGGCTTTCTTTACATGTATTTGTTTCTTTATTATTATTTTTTTTTTTAGAGATAAAAGTCTCACTATGTTACCCAGGCTGTTCTTGAACTCTGACCTTAAGCAATTCTCCCACCTCAGCCTCCCAAACTGTTAATTCTTGGGGCTATAGTCATAATTCACCACACCTGCCTGAACTAAATCTTAAGTAAAGTAGGTGCATGAATTTTGCTGAAGTCTATCATTTTAGCTTATTATATCATAATTTCAATTGCCAAATGATCTTTGTAACTACAAGTTTTCATGGCGGTTTATAGCTTCATCTCATAAATATGCCACAATTTACAAAAGCAATTCCCTGCTATTGAGTTTTTTAGTATTTATTTAATTAAATTCTCCCTGGTTTTAATACACTCATTCTTTCTAGAAAAACTACATCAAGATAATTATTTTCGTGTCAATTCAATTGCTATGACACTATTTATTCAATAACTGTTATTCCTTTTTGATTTGTGCTACTGCCTTTATTGATTTTAAATTTTTACACAGTTAATTTCTGGGTTACTTATTATATTTCACTAAACTATCAATTCTTAGGTCAATATTATATTTATTTTAATTACCATACCTATAAAATTACCTAACTACAAATATATTATTTTAATTTTTTAACATGGGTCAGTCTAATTTACTCATATATCTTATGATTTTAATTTTTTAATGTTATATGATGTTAATGTTTTAACATCATATATCTTATAACCACAGTTTCCTCTTTAGAGCTGAGTCAGTCATTTGAAAATAATGTCAATAATAATGATACCTTGCTTTCTCCCTAAACAGTATTTATTTCACAGCTCCATCAAATGTGTTATTTCATTTGAGTCCTAAATGGAACTATTATGACATTATTCAGATTAGCCCCATTCAACTACTCAGTCTTCCAAAATTCAAAACCAGAGAATTCTAAAAAGAAGTTACAATCAGGCTCTCTGAAATTGTTGTGAAATGCTCTTAAGAAGACAGCTGTCAACTCCTTTGGCTGCAGCCCCAGCATTTCCTTCAGATTATTGATGGAGTTCTGCAGTCAGGTCAAAGCTGGTTAGCCTCTTGCTGACTTTGGTTGCAGCTGTCTGCAGTCATGCTGAGCATGAGAGGTCCAGTAGCACAGGGCATCAAAACACTGCTCTTTGCCTGTTTTAAAAATAAATCCCTATAAACTAGGACAAGTAATTGAAGCTTTATAATTTTTCAGCTTAGGGCATCAACTCTGTTCTCAAGATGATGAAGCATTAGCAGATCTGTTTAGAAAAGAGGTGAGAAGCTGCTTGAATCATAAAACATTAAGAGAGACATTTTACAGATTTTCAGTTTGTGCTGCCGACAACAGAATGATATACCATTCTCGGTACTCAACTGGCTTCTCAGAATAGAATAGTATCTGCTATGTGCAAAGGAATATGGAAAAGATATAGTCTTCTGTATTTTTGACATTAAGGCAGACTAAGACAGAAAAATGGAATAGGTAGAGATCATAATCAGATTGGAACGGAATCATCGAGGGTACCCACCAAGCCATGAAACAGTCTTAGCTTAGGTCAGCCTGCTTGTAGTACAAGGAACTTTTTTTTTTTTTTGAAACGGAGTCTTGCTCTGTCACCAGACTGGAGTGCAATGGTGTGATCTCAGCTTACTGCAACGGTTTTGAACTCCTGGCCTCCAGTGATCCTCTTGCCCCAGCTTCCCAAAGTGCTGGCATTACAGGTATAAGCCACTGCACCTAGCCTCAGTTGTTTTTCTTTTTTTCTTTTTTAATTAAACACATAAAGAGAAAAATGAAAATTCTTCCTTCACTCAACACCTTATCTCACAATTTTCTCCAGAGTTAACAGTTTTTATGTTGCATTTTTATTTTGTGCTCAATATCTGTACCTCTCTAATTTTATTCGAAATTATATTATTCATCTATTAATTTATACAACAATCATTCAGTGAGCACTGCTTATGTGCCAGCCATACAAAATAATCTGAGTCTCTGCTCTAAAATTGCTCAGTCTTGTGGGAGAGGTAGCATATTCTGTGATAAGTGTTGTGACAGAAGTTAGACAGGAAACTCAGAGGCCACATTTCTTGATTTGTGAGAAATTAAAGGAAGATTTCCAGAAAGAATAGAACCTTAACTGACTCAGATGAATAATGGGTTGAGAGCAGCACAGCACAAGTGTAGAAGTAGAGAAGGTGTATGGTGCTGTGTGGCTTTGATAGGGAACAAGGCAGGGAAATATATGGAGTCAGAGACACACCAGATCATGAAAGGACTTAAATGCAATGCTAAAGATTCTAGATCTCACATGTTAAAAAGGCCCAACTGGCAGTAATATGGCAAAGGGATTAGAATGAAAGAAGACAAGAGGCTATGGCAGTGGTCCAAAGAACCTGAAATGTGATATGGGAGATGGAAAGGAATCCTAGGGTCAAGAGCTCATAAGGAACAAGAATAGAAGCAGGGAGCCTCCCTCTGAGTAGAGATAAATGCTGCCTGGAACTAAAGGAGGAAAGTGAGCCTGGAGAGTAGGTTGGTTTGAGATGTATTTTGGAAGTAATATCATAGGACTTGCTATTAGACTAGATAGTCTGGATACAGGCAGGGAGAGGTAGGAATTGAGCACAATGCAGGTTTCTGGCTTAAACAGCTGGGCAGAAGGTGATGCTCTTTTCTGGGCTTACAGAGCTAAAACAAGCAGGATTAGGAGAAAACACAATTTGGGCTTATTAAGTGAGACATTCAAGAGAATGCAAATCGACAATTGGACATACGAGTGATAAGTGCTGAGGAGAAGTTTGGGCTAGAAATATTTTCAGGAAATGCTCAGCATATAACACAGAAGCTGTGTTTAAAGTCAGAAGAAAAGGCTTAAAACACAGAATATCAAGGGCAGGAAAAGAAGCAGCAGCTAAGGAGAACCTGGAATTGTCCAACAGGTGGGAGTTAAGTAAGGTGAGAACGGAAATGTCTATCTATCAGCTGCGAGGGCAGAAAACTGAGGGATTTTTTTTCTTCTTCTTCAAAAATCCTTCTTCTCTCTATAAAATAGAAGCAAGTTGTTTTCTGAGACAAAGATGGGGTAGCGTATTTCAGGGGAGTTAATAAGACTTGTGAAGATTTGCCAACAAATGCTGTACAGAATAAGTGAGACAGCCACCGACAGCAGGTTCAGAATGACTGTTGCACGTCATCCACGCCCCAGCTACAATGGGCTCCAAGTTGCTGAGGGGGTCTGGTTCATAATGTATGCATTTAAATAGAGTGCTAAGTTTTATAGCGATCTGATAAGCTTCTGTCTTCTGTCTTAGCTCAGGCTGTCATGACAAAGTACCACAGACCGGGTGGCTTACAAACAACAGCAATGTATTTCTCGCAGTTCTGAAGGCTAGGAAGTCCAAGATCAGGGTGCTGGCCTGGCTGCTTTTTAGCGAGGACCATCTTCCAGGTTGCAGACCCCCAACTTCTTGTATCTTCACATAGCAGAAAGAGAGCAAGTTAGCTCTCTGGCCTCTTCTGGTAAGGGCGCTAATCCCATTCATGAAGGTGGCCCTCATGACCTAATTACCTCCCCAAAGGCCTCATGTCAAAATACTATCACCTTGGATATTAGACTTCAGCATATAAATTTTGGAGGATATAAACATTCAGTGCACAGCATCTTCCTTTTGGTCAATCATTCATACCTCAAATAAGCCTGTTCAGTAGAGTCAAGCAATTGTAATTCAAAACACCACCATTCACCTAGTTCTGTTGACACCTAGATTACAGTCAGGGTGCAGAGGAGGAAATAAATTATCCCAATCCTGCAAATCTAAAGATCAAAGTTACCGAAGGGTCATAGTCTCAAGATAATACATTTAATTGCCATGTGACTTTATCAGATTAAATGGCTGAGATTTTTTACCTTCCTTGTTGAGTACCCTTAACCTAAAATTTACTCAAGGTGAATATTATCTTCTGATATTTAAGAAAAGTTACTGTTACTGTTTGTTTGTTTTTTAACTAAAACTGCCCTTCTAAATATAAAATGGAGACATCAAAGAATGTGCTAATGCTATTAGGCATGCCTGACTGCTTCTAGAGGAAAAAAATACAATTCAGAATGACAAAGCAAGTTAAAGGAGAAATTTGATACCAAGTAAAAGGAATTTTTAAAATAAGAAGTTCAATTATATTCCCATTAAAATCAGAATGTATAGTTTGTTGTTTATTTACATAAATTATATACAAATATATATATATATATATATACACACACACTTCCTACTACAACTTTGAGAATCTTTAAATTTTTTTTTGAAACAATCTCACTCTCTCACTCAGGCTGGAATACAGTGGCACGATCTCGGGTCACTGCAATCTTTGTCTCCTGGGCTCAAGTGATCCTCCCACCTCAGCCCCCTAACTGGGATTACAGGTGTGTACCACCATGCTTGGCTAATTTTTTTTATAGAAACAGGGTTTCGCCATGTTGCCCAGGCTGATCTCAAACTCCTGGGCTTAAGCGATCCTTTTGGCTGGCCTTCCGAAGTGCTGGGTTACAGACATAAACCACCACACCTGGCCTGAGTTGGGACTAGAGATTAACAGCACATGGGGCTATAACATACAAACTTGAAAATCAATAATGTCTCTCTACCAGGCAGTATAATACAGTGGTAATAAGCATAGGCTTTCAGATTGCCTGGGTTCAGATTCTGTTCCATCATTCCTAGCACAAGAACCTTGAACAAGTTATTAACCTTTATATCATTTTGTTTTCCAATCTGTAAAATGGGAGTCATTTTAATAGTATATATCTTTTTAATTAGAATTAAATATTAAATATTATTTAAGTTAAATATATTTAATATTTCAATATATAATTTAAAAATTTTATATATAAAAATTTATCTATAAAAGTGATATTTTGTACTTGCTGAATAAATGCTAGAATAGACCTTTGAGTTTTTTTCCAATGTCTGGATTAAATCATACATACATTACTATGTGAGAAGCCATGTGTTTTGAAACAAAACAGACTGAATTAAGTTGAGAAACTGCATTGTGTTTATCAAAGAAAATATACTTTCAGTTAGGCACACAGGCAAGTATTCTGTTTCAGTTACTCATTCACTAGCCAATGAGTATTTATTGAGCAGCTACTACAAGCCAAACACTATTCCAGGTACTTGGCACAGAGAATACACCAGGGAACAAAAAAAGACAAAAATCTCTACCCCTGTGGAGTTAAAATTCTAGCAAGGGGAGATAGATAATAAAAAATAAACAATAAATGAGTAATTTTAAAGTGTATTCGATGGTGATAAATGCTGTTGGGAGAAAAGTAGACCATAGTAAAGGAACTGGGAGAAGTTGTTGAGAACGGGGGAGGTCGTAATCTTCAGTAGGATTATCCTGGTAGTATGATTGAGAAGGTGACATTTTTGAAAACACTTGAAGGAGGTGAGGGAGTGAGCCTTTGGGGCTGTGTTAGTTTCCTAGGGCTGCTACAACAAAGCAAATATTTATTTTCTCACAATTCTGGAGATCCAGGTGTCAGCAGGATTGATACTTCTGAGGCCCCTCTCTGGCTTGTATGTGGCCCTCTTCACCCTGTGTCTTTACCTGGTCTTTCCTCTGTGTCTGTGACCTGCTTTTCTGTTCTTTTTAAGGACACAATCACATTGGATTAGGACACAAGTTAATGATCTCATTTTAACTCAACACGTCTTTAATGGCCCTATCTCCAGTCACATTCTGAGGTACTGGGGGTTAGGACTTCAGCATATGAATTTTTGGGGAACACAATTCAGCCCATAGCAAGGATATTCCATACAAAAGGAAAAACTAGTACAAAGGCTCTAAAATGGGAACTAGAGGGCTGGAGAACAGCAGGGAGCTGGGTGGGTTCGAGTTAGCGGGACTGTGGAGAAAGGCAGATTCCTAGAGCCTTGTGGGCCATTGTAAGAACTTGGTGTGCTAGTGAGTAAAATGGAGAACAGTGTTTGTACGTTCAGGAGAGAGTAACACATTTGCCTGGTAATTTAAAAGATCCATTGGCTACTGTGCTGAGAATAGACTGCCAGGAAGAAGGGGAATAGGGAGACCAGTTAGGGGTCCCCCACCATGATCCAGGAGAGATAATGAGGCTCAGATGCAGGCCACAGCTGAGGATATCAACGGGTGGAAAATGTCAGGATGCATTTTGATATTTACATATTCATCCATCAAGCAATTATTGAGTGCCTACTATTTATCAAGGCATGACTTTTAATGAGGGGGAAATGGAAATGTGAATAGATTCAAAGCAAAAATTAGGGATATAGACAAAAGAGGAAAATGAATGAATTGTTTTTCTTCAGAGAAAATAAGACAAAGGCTTACAAAGGTAGTGAAATGTAAAATCATTAAATGACTTAAAAGTCATTTAATTAGAAATCTGTTCACATGTTAAGAACTTTGTTTCTAAGGTGAGAAGAATGCCATCCTAATTTTTTTCAGGTCCGGTACCAATCTATTTCCCCTTACCTTTCAGTTTCTCTCTATTTTTTCCATTTTGAATAAAATGTCATTTGTTCCCTTTTCATGCATTTAAAGACATCTGGTTGTAGCATGTGGATCGCTTCAGAAGTACTGGAAGAGAAAGAGCTAAAGTGAAGCAAAGGACAAAATACAAAGCAGGGAGAATGGGTAAGGAGGGAGGAAGCAAGAAATGCTTGGTGAGGGTTCCAGGCAGATAAAATTCATCCAGCCCCCATGCCAAGGTCCACAAAACAAACACACAAAACACGTAAATAGCTCTTTAATCAGGGACTGAAAGATGACCCAGTCAATAACAGACCACATACACAAAGGTAGTCCCATAAGATTATGATACCACACTGTTTACTGTACCTCTTCTATGTTTAGATATGTTTATATGCACACATACTTATTATTGTGTTCCAGCTGCTGCAGTATTCAGTACAGTGACCTACTGTATGGGTGTGTGGCCTAGGAGCAATAGGCTAAAACGTATACCTAGGTGTGCAGTAGGCTGTACCATCTAGGTGCGTGTAAGTACGCTCTATGGCATTCATACAACTACAAAAAGGCTAACTACAAATTTCTCAGGATGTATCCCTGTGAGTAAGTAATGCATGACTGTACCACAGACTGGTGGCTGGAACAACAAAAATATATTTTCTTGCAGTTCTGGAGGCTAGAAGTTTGAGATCAGTGTGTCGGCAGCTGGTTTCTCCTGAAGCCTCTCTCCTCAGCTTACTTAGATGGGCACCTTCTCACTGCAGCCTCACAAGGTCTTCTCTCTGTACTCAGTAATCCTGGGTGTCCAAATTCCTTTTCATTGATGACACCAGTCAGATTGGATTAGACCCTTCCTAATGACCTCATTTTGATTAACCACCTCCTTAACGGCCCAATCTCCAAATACAGTGACATTTAGGGGTACTGGAGTTTAGGGTTCAAAATATTAATTTGGAGGTGGGAGGAGGATACAGTTTAACCCATAACAGTGGGTTTAACCAGTTTCATTTAATTTTTTAAAAATTTTCATATATTCCTAGACTCCATGTTGGTGTTTAATTTATAACTTGTGTTAGTCCATTTTCACGCTGCTGTAAAGGCATACTCAAGACTAGGCAGTTTACAAAGGAGAGGTTTAATGGATTTACAGTTCCGTGTGGCTCAGGAGGCCTCACAATCATGGCAGAAGGCAAGGGAAGGAGCAAGTCGTGTCTTACATGGATGGCAGCAGGCAAAAAGAGAGCTTGTGCAGGGAAACTCCTGTTTTTAAAGCTATCAGATCTCATGACACTCATTCACTGTCAGAACAGCACAGGAAAAACTCACTTCCATAATTCAGTCACCTCCCACAGGTTCCTCCCATCATACCTGGGAATTGTGGGAGTTACAATTCAAGATGAGATTTGGGTGGGGACACATCCAAACCATGTCTTAACTTTAAGGAGAATGCAAGCTAATTAATTGAGCATGAAGTAAAATACTTTATCTTTAGAAGAGTTACTATATGTGTTACAAATATAGGCTTTTTCAGGTCAAGTATTTAGATGAATTAGCTTCCTCTATCATTCTATACACAGAACAAAGATATGGAATCTATTTTAACTCAACCATATTGTGTGTGAATCTATGTATAAATCATGGGTAGCTAGTACTAACTTCTGTCGTGATCTGATGTGTTTAATTAGGTTTTATTTATTATGTTTTCCTTCCTGCCTGCCTTCCTTCCTCTCTCCCTCCATCCCTCCCTCCTTCCTTCTTTCTTTTTCTTCCTTAATTTCTTTCCTTTCTTTCTTTCAACAGGGTCTAGGTCTGTCACCCAGGCTGGAGTGCAGTGACATAGTCATGGCTCACAGCAGCCTCAAACTTCTAGGCTCAAATGATCCTCCCACCGCAGCCTCCTGAGTACCTGGGACTACAGGCAGGTGCCTCCACACCTGGCTGATTTTTCTATTTTTTGTCAATACAAGGTTTTGCCATGTTGCCCAAGCTCGTCTCGAATTCCTTGGCTCAATTAATCCACCTGCCTCAGCCTTCCAAAGTGCTGGGATTACAGGTGTGTGCCACTATGTCTGGCCTACATTTTCTTAGAATAAAATATTTCAGAAATAAAATTAAAGAAAAATTTTCCACTTTCTTTGTTTTAAAAATTCTCCATGGTTGGACAATAATCATTTGTCTGTACTATGAGTTGACTGATAAAGGGATTTGAAGGTAGATTAATTCTCTCCTAAAACCCAAAGCAAAAAAGTTCATTTCAGATACTGTGAGAGACTATTTCATATTTATTATCATATTTTACTGTTTGTGGAGCACAGGAAACTATAGTTTAAGCTAAGTTCTTAGAAATAGGAGTCAAAGCATCTGTTACAATCTATGAAAATGAAAATGTGTGTTTGAATACCTATTTTATTTTCATAAAACTTTTCTTTCAAGTGCAAATAAATAGCAATCTCTTCAAATGATACTTGTTTATCTTTCTCTGCCCTTCTTATTCAAGAAAATATGGATCACTGAAGATAAAGCAAAATCTAATGCTTTGACTTCATAGCTGTTGGAAGTTCATTCTCATAGCTGTCCTGTGTTACCATTTAAACATTTGCTTATAAAGATGTGTTTAGGATATGGCCACTACCGTGTATTAGTTTCACAATACTGTCAGTCAATTAGATTACCCCATTTTTTTCCAGCCTATTTTTTCAAGTTGCAAATTCTAAATAAATAATTTCACATAATTTAAAAATAGCACATCATTACCATCAGCCACCAAGTAGAATGATTTAATTTTAAGGGCTTTCTTCATTCTCTTGCTGAAGAAATGGTTCTGTGATCAATTTGAGCTTTTACCAGCATAACTGCCAAATAATTAACAATGATAGATGATTATGATGTGAAATATTTTTAGCTAATCATTAAAGGACAACATATACTTCTTGAGAACAAGAAAGTATATATTTTCTCTAAAATGTTAGATACACTCATTTATTTTATCCTTTCAATACATACTATGTGCCAGAAACTATAATCATGGAATTTGTATTCCTAAAGTAAAGAAAACAAATAGATGATATCCTACATTAGAAGGCACTAATGCTATGGAAAAAAATAAAAGCAGGGAAAGGGAGTTGGAAGTCTGCATGTGAGGAAAAAAGGGGTGTAGTTTTCAAAAGGATGGTCAAGGAAGTTAACATCTATGCCAGATGTGGGTATCTCGAGGAGGTGTAGATGGCCAACCACCCTGGCTTATCTGGAGCTAAGGGATTTCTTTGGTTGCCAGACTTTCTGTGCTAAAACCAGGGCAGTCCTGGCCCAAGTAAACCAGCACAGTTGGTCACCTGACAGGTGTTCCAGATTGAGGAAACAGGAAGAACAAAGGCTCTGAGGTGGGAGCGTGCCTGGCAGTTTCAGGAACTAGCAAGCAGGGCAGTGAAGCTGTAGAGAGGATGAGGTCAGAAATATAAGTGGGTCACATCATTTAGGGCCTTGTAGTGGATGCAATGAAACTCCACCCAAATCCTTTCCTCGGGGCCGATGACCCTATCCTGTGTGCCGCCAGGCTTGCATTGTATCTTGCAATGGTACTTGCTTTTGACTTCAGGGAACTTCCTGCTCCAAGATAGCCTAGAAATATGGGAAAAAAAATAAGAAAAACTTAGGTATGTCATGATACATAAAATATAGGTAGGTCTATTAATATTTTATCATTTATTACCATAAAATATACATAAATCTATTATAAAAAGTTAAAATGTATCAAAACCTATACAAACATTTACAGACCATACATGGTGCCATGTGGGGTCAAGAGAAATGTTAGCAAACAGAAAGACGCTATTAAATCATAACTGCTAAAATTAACTATAGTACATACTGTACAACTGTAATTATTTTATAGCTACCTCCTGTTGCTATTGCAGCAAGTTCAAGTGTTGCAAGTATCCACTTATAGCACTGTATGAGGCTAATCATCTCTGCATAAGAAGTTCATCCCTCTAATAAATTGCTTATTGCAGTAAAAAGTGATCTCTCCTGGTTCTCACATATTTTTCATCACATGTAGTACAATACTGTAAGCCTTGAATAACACCATGAGACCCACATGAAATGCCACTAGTGAGGCTGAAACTGCACCCAAGAAGCAGAGAAGTCATGACATTACCAGAAAAAGTTGAATAGCTTGATATGTTCTGTAGATTGAGGTCTGCAGCTGTGGTTGCCTACCATGTCAGAGAGATGATTTATCTTGTAAACAGATGATGCAAACTTATGGTATCAAGAAATATACTACAGTACTGTAAAGATATTTTCTCTTCCTTACGATTTTATCAATAACATTTTCTTTTCTCTAGGTTTCTTTATGTAATAATGCAGGATATAATGCAGTTAACATACAAAACATGAGTAGCTGACTACTTACATTATCATTAAGGCTTTTAGTCAACAGTGGGCTATTAGTAGTTAAGTATTTGCGGACTTAGTGGCCCTAACCCCCACGCTGTCCAACAGTCAGCTGTCCTCCACACCCCTCCTTTTGTGCACACATATAGTAAAATACAGATGTTTCTTAATTGCTCATTTCAGATTGTTTTTCCAAGCTTCACTGCTATTATTTCACAGGTTGGGAGAACTGGGCTATAATCCAACTGGAAAATTTTAGGTCTGCTGAAGACTTGGCATTTCCCTTTGTATCTCCAAATGTGGGGAGTAGGTGGACTAACTCCAGCTAATTCAAGAAGTTCCTATGTCTAGGATGGACATTGAATTCCATTGTGTTATTGGAAGTCCAGTTGTTTTAAATAAAGTAGGTACATCAAAGAGCAACAAGCAAAAGGGAAGTTCTTGCCCTAAAGGGTATTGTTCTACTTATCTATGAGCCATTTTCCTGAAAATGTTCAATAATAAATGGCTTACTCAAGCATACCTCAAAACCTTAATTTTCAGCAGTGCTAGCATTTGTAGGCAGTGATAAGGGGGTTAAGAAACCATCAAATGGGCCAGGTGGGGTGGCTCACGCCTGTAATCCTAGCACTTTAGGACGTTGAGGCGGGCATACCGCCTGAGCTCAGGAGTTTGAGATCGCCTGAGCAACATGGCAAAACCCCATTTCTACTAAAAATGCAAAAAAAATTAGGCATGGAGGTGCATGCCGGTAATCTCAGCTGCTAGGGATGCTGAGGCAGGGGAATCGCTTGAACCTGGGAGGTGGAGGTTACAGTGAGCCAAGATCACGCCATTGCACTCCAGCCTGGGCGACAGAGCAAGACTGTCTAAAAAAGAAAAGAAAAGAAAATATCAAATGGGAAAACAACTATCTCCTTTCTAGTCATACATACCAACCTAAATGTCTAGCTGCCCAGGAATTATACTGCTGCACTTAGTATGTCCAGTATTTTTATATTTCAGGCTTCATTGAAGAGTTTCCAAGAAGGCAGTGGACTCCAACTTCATATTCCTTAGGAAAACGATGAATAGACAAATATTAAGTAGGTGGCAGCTCCACTCTTTATTATGTGCATGAAGAGGCTCTTTGTTCCTCGTTTCTAAATCTTATTTTTGTTTGTTTATTTTTTGAGACAGGGTCTTACTCTGCCACCCAGACTGCACTGTAGCAGTGCAATTTTGGCTCATTGCAGCCTCAACCTCCCAGGGTCAAGGATCCTCCCACCTCAGCCTCTCGAGTAGCTGGGACTACTGGTGTATACCACCAGGCCTGGCTAATTTTCTGCAGAAACAGGGTTTCACCATGTTGCTCAACATGGTGAACTGGTCTTGAACTCCTGGGCTCAAGTGATACTCCCATCTCAGCCTCCCAAAGGGCTGGGATTACAAGCATGAGCTACCACACCCATCCTAAATGTTGTTTTTAGCAAACTCTTTCAATATAAAAGTTTCACCAACATGTGAGTTTTTTTCTGAGTATATATGAATTTTTATATAATTAAAAACTGTTGTTTTTATTTATTTATTGAGGCAAGGTCTTGATTTGTTATCCGGGCTGGTGTACAGTGGTGCAATCATAGCTCACTGCAGCATCCCAGACTTAAGTGATCCTCCCGCCTCAGCCTCCCAAGTACCTGGAACCACAGGTGCATCCCACCACACCCAGCTAATTATTTTAATTTTTGTAGCAACAGAGTCTCACTATGTTGCCCAGGCTGTTCTTGAACTCCTGGGCTCAAACAATCCTCCCACCTCAGCCCCTCAAAATGCTGGGATTACAGGTGTGGGCCACTGCACCTGGCCTCATTAAAATTTTTTAGAAACCAATAAGGTGAGTTGCGTTTATAGTCTACACTAGAACAATGTTAGCTATACAGTCAGAAATGGGATAAAAGGATCCTTTTGTTTTATAACATATTCATAAAGCTGTGGAAAGTACAGTGGTTTGAGAGTAAGCAGACATGAGTTTATTCCTGACTTTAAAATTGATTCACGTGTGGACTAGCATGATGAACCTTGGAAGGAATAAGTCCTATAACATGGTAAGGTTCTAAAAGAGAAACAAGTTGTGAAAGTTTTTTCTACATAGACATAATTTAGAAAATGCACAATGGTGGGGAACCAACTCTGGGCTCCAGGGCTCACCGAATGGTTTCACAATCTTCAGTAAACCCCTTAATCTTCAGAGCGTTGGCTTTTTTGTCTATTAGATGGAATTATACCTACTTTGTCTCAGAGAACTGGTTACATGCATGAATAGATGTGGGGGCCAGGCACAGTGGCTCACACCTGTAATTGCAACACTTTGGGAGACTGAGGAGGGAGAATCACTTGAGGCCAGGAGTCTGAGGCCAGCCTCGGCAACATAGTGAGACCCCGTCTCTATAAAAAAATCAAAAAGTTAGCCAGGCATGGTGGTGCACACCTGTAGTCCCAGCTACTTAGAGGCTCAGGCAGGTGGATCCTTGGAACCCAGCTGCGATCACACCACTGTACTCCAGCCTGGGTGACAGAGTGAGACACTGTCTCTAAAATTAAATAAATAAAAAAGATGTGAGTGTGATTTGAGAACTAAAAAGAAAAATAAGATACTGTTTTTTAATTTCTTTTATTATTAACTGGAAGTAAAAGCTACATCTTGTCTCTGCACATTAGAACATAGTTTTGAAATTAATGCAATATGTATGTAAAGTGCTTTTAGCTCTTTAGAAAATATTTTATATTCATATAAACCCAAATGCAAATGCACATACACATAAATATATCAGCTAACAGAACCCTGTAATGTACAGAATATAGCACATTTTGGGTATTTAATCAGTTTTTATTGAAGGAATGAATAAAGCTAAAAGCAATAGAGGATCAACTTCTATTATACTAAATTATGTTTTAAAAAATATATTAAAGCCAGTAATGTCTACAAATAATAACAAATTTTAAATTTCCATAATTATATTTACATTTCAAAGATTTATAGCTTTATAAACAAAAATTGAAACTTTTCATAAAGTGATTTCAATGAAATATATTAGTTACTATTTAAATTATCAAATGATAATCTTTTAAAAAGGAATTAAAAGAATTACTAAATATTATAACTGCACATTACTTTAGCATTGTAAAAAAATACCCAGTTATGCAATCTGTCATTTTCCTTCTGTTTCAGAGATTACATTTTATAGCTGTCCTTTTACCTACCTAAACCAGACAGGCCTCTGCCTGTGGCCTTCAAAATGTGTCACAGTTTCCTCTTGCACCTGGGCCATTATCAGGCAAGTTCCACTTTATCTTGATTATAAATTTATTCAATAAATATGTATTCAATAAATATTTCTCCATTTTATTAAGTATTTTAAGAAATAAAAAATTATATCAGAGTTGCTTAACATAATAATAGCTGTTAAAGAGCCTTACTATGTACCAGATACTAGTTCAAGAGCTTTATATGCAGTTAATTTAATATCCACAACAATCCTATCAGATATGTGTGATGATTATCCTCATTATATAGATAAGAACATGAGATACAGAGAACTTTAAAATCTTGCCTAAGGTCACACAGCTAATTAGTGATAGAGCCAGGATTTGAACTCAGGCAGGCTGACTCCAGAGCCAATGATAAGCAATAGGCTTTATCGTTTCTCATCTAAAGGGCTTCATCTTATTTGAATGTGTCAGTCTTCACTTGCTTGAAGCCCCACCCTACAAGGCTGGAATAAAAATCTCATTTTACCAAACACACATTTGGAGACATTATATACCAGGGGCTGGCAAACTTTTTCTGTAAAGGACCAAATAGTGAATATTTTTGGCTTTGCAGGCCACTAAGTGTGTGTTGCAAGCTCAAATGCAGTGTTTTGGCACAAATGCAGTCATAAGCAAAGTAAACAAATGAACATGGCTTTATTCCAATTCAAACTTTACTTACAAAAGTAGGCCCTGGGTCAGACTCGTCCCATAGACCATAGTTTGCTAACTCCCATTCCACAATCTTACTCTTTTTTTTTTAATTCATACAAGTTATTTGAAGCTGTTCTGTGCACAGCTTTAGTTTAGTAGGAAATGGCTCCTATTCTTACCTGCATGCACAGATGACTCTTAAAAGAAAAGAATAATCCTTGGTATGTTACTTATTCTATAGCTTTTTCTTTGCCTTTCTACTCAATTCTCAGACCTGCTTTTAAACTTCCAGTGCCAATTTCCCGTTCTTTTTAGCAAGAACCATACTTTTTTTTTGTTATTGGAGCTTCTAAAAGAAATATTTAGATTTTCATCATATATTTTTGTTCTCCAAATGGGAAAGAATGCCATTTTACTACCCTCAGTGTAATAATGATTTAGAAAATGATGATTAATTGAACATTAAACTCATCAGATAAAAAGATATTGGGAAAGAGGATATTTATTGGTCTTGGAGTATAACCCAGAAATGAACCTACTCACTACAAAGAGAAAATGCACCTGTCAGTAGTGAGAGCTGGGGGATACCACTTTAATTAAGTGGTCAAAAGCAAAGTCATCAATAATGGAATAAATTGGAATTATGTACCTCCATTTGTAATGCAATGGGAAGAACATGACATTACCTATATAATATTTTGCCTGAAATCTTTAACCTAAATCTAATCATGAGGAAGTGATCTGACAAATTCAAATTATAGGACATTCTGTCAAATAATTGGACCTAGACTCTGAACAAAACAAAGAAACAAGGTAAAGACTGTTCTAGATTATAGGAGAAAAAAGATGTGACAGCAAAATGCAATCAATGAGCCTTAATTGGATCTTGGACCTAAAAAAATTAAAGACATCTTTGGGACTTGGAATATATAGTAGATAATATTATTGAATCAATATGAAATTTCTTTTGGAGATTACAGAAAAGTTAATTTTCTATTTCTGCCCTCAAAGAACTCATTATCCTTGGGGAAAAGCCGTACAATGAGCCAAGACTTAAACTAGAACATCTTTGAGTTTCTCTCTCTAGATAACCATTATCTAAATTGATATATAAAAAACAGAGACTTCACGCAGTTATTAGACTCCACAATAAGGCATGTAGTTCCCAAAACCCAAGTTTGGACCCAGCTACTACCCATGTGAAATACACAGTGTCATAGAAAAGATAAGAAAAATACCAAAATCATACTCTGCCCTGAATTTTATTTAAATTCCATATGGAATTGGAAATGGAATACCAAGGAAATTCCTCCCTGTCACCAAAAATGAAGAGAGATAGCACAGTAAGATAAAGCTTCAAGGAAGAAACAACATTTAGAAACAGATCTTGAAAAAGGAAAGAGGATTTCAATAGGCGAAGATGGGAGGAGACGAATTCCAAAAGCACAGTGGCAGGAGAGAGGAGGCCTATTCCTGAAAGCATGAGCCTTGCAATTTTCTTGAGGCACAAAAGACAGAAGAGTAGGTAAAAACCACTTATATGGAGGTCTTTGAATGCCAGGCTGAGAAGCAAACCTTCAATTCAATCAGCAACATTTTTAAATAGAGTAATACTTTGAGTTATAAGTTTAAGGTAATTAATCTAGAAAAGGTATACTGATGGAAGCAGATAAAAACTAAAAACAGGGAAAAAGTGTTAGGTGGTGGATTAGTCTTTCTCCTGCTACCCTAACAAAATAACCCAGACTGGGCTGGGCATGGTGGTTCATGCCTGTAATCCCAGCAATTTGGGAGGCTGAGCTGGGCAGATCACTTGAGGTCAGGAGTTCAAGACCAGCTTGGCCAACATGGTGAAACCCCATGCATCTACTAAAAACAATTACAGAAATTAGCCGGGTGTAGTGGTGTGAGTCTGCAATCCCAGCTACTCAGGAAGCTGAGGCAGAAGAATTGCTTGAACCCAGGAAGGAAAAGTTGCAGTAAGCCAAGATTGCACCACTGCATTCCAGCCTGGGCAGCAGAACAAGACTCCATCTCAAAATAAAATAAAATAACCCAGACTGGATGGTTTAACAAGAGAAATTTGTTTTCTCAAAGTTTGGGAGCCTAGAAGTCTGAGATGAGGGTGCCAGCACTGTTTGGGTTCTGGCAAGGGCTCTCTCCTTGGCTTACAGATGGTTGTCTTCTGGCTGTTTCCTCATAGGGGGAAACAGAGAACTTCTGGTCCTTTTCCTGTAAGGACACCAGTCCTATTGGATTAGGGTTCCATCCTTATGGCCTCATTTAACTTTAATTGCCCTCATCTCACTAAAGTCCCTACTTCCAACACAGTCACATAGGGGAGTAGAGGTTCAACATATGAACTTTGGGGGAACATAATTTAGTCCATAGCAAGCGGTTGCTTTTACTAAATACTGCAGAGAAAATAAGATTATCCAAATTTGGATGATAACAGTGGGGATAGAAAGAAAAGGCAGATGCTAGAGACAGATTTAAGCCATAGGAGCCATAGGACTTAGTAAATAGAAATGAGAGAAGAGGGTGGAACAGCAAGGAAAAGAAGAAAAAGCCAAAACTAACTTCAAAAGTCTAAGTTAGCATGACCCTTTGCTACTAAAAACCAAGACAGAAGCAGGAAGAAAGTGAAGCTGGGTGTGTGTGGGGCTCACAAGCATAAGACCTGTTCCGTCCAACCAGACCCTGCTCCCAGAAGTGAGCTGTGTGGGGTTTAATGCTCTGCTGTCACTGTCTTGAAATTCTTAATAATTTTTTCCTTGAACTTATGTTTCGTAAGTGAAGCTCAATGGGACAATGGAGCATGTGAATGGGCAGACAAGATACGTACAAATATGTGCCTACTGTTCTTTGCTGCCCCATGTGTCCATAGCATTCATATGGCCCATGAGCACAGAATTCTGGTGGACCTAACACATGTGAAGTTCAATGAGATTTGAAACAAATAAAAGGCAAGCATATTACGTCTACGCTTGAGTAAGAGGAGGAGCTGACAGCTCTAAGAGGCCAAGCCTTCCCTTTGAGCCAGACCTTTCTTTAAACCCAGAAAGAAGACAACGGCATTCTAAGAAACATGAATGATCAAGAAACGCTATTATATCATTTCTTATTCATGTTATTTTCCTTACTAGTCACCCACTTAAGCTGAAAATAAGAACATACAAGAAAAGATTATAGAAGATACTTTACAAAAACAAAGAAAAAGGGAAAACAGGTAATCCGTAGCTCCTTTTCTTTTTCATCCTTCCTAACTAATCAGTCAGGCAAAGGCACACAGTGCTGGCAGTATGTATGTGTATTAAGAAGTGAAATCGTCTGGGCGCAGTGGCTCACACCGGTAATCTCAGGACTTTGGGAGGCTGAGGCAAGTGGATCACTTGAGATTAGGAGTTCAAGGACAGCCTGGACAACATCAGAAAACCCCTGTCTCTACCAAACATACTAAAGTTAGCTGGGCATGGTGACATGTACCTGTAATTCCAGCTACTCAGGAGGCTGAGGCATGAGAATTGCTTGAACCCAGAAGCCAGGAGATAGAGGGTGCAGTGAGCCAAGATTGTGCCACTACACTGCAGCCTAAGCAACAGATTGAGACTCAGTCTCAAAAAAAAAAAAGAAGTGAAATCAAAATTCAGCTAGTTTTGTGTAATGTTCTCACTGTTCCGGTAAAGACAAAGTACATATGCATGTACACAGAAATTGTGTAATTTCTGTGATTCTGCATACATTAAATGTTCTATTTGCATTTGAAACTGGCAATGCACACATAAAAGTCAGTGGTAAAATGCTAATCATTAAACATTTTAATTTGTCTTTACCTAGAATGACATTAAATATCAAATTAAAACACCATGACAAGTTGAAAGACAGACCACGGAAAAAGGTAAAAGCCTTTTATTTCAGTACCTTGATGGTACTTTTTCCCTGCAAGGATCTCCTCGCTTTTCATTGGCATGAGTCTCCACAAATTATGTACCTGGCCCTCAGTGTGTGTATGTCTATGTGACAGAGAAAAAGAGGAGTAGAAAAAGAAGGGACACATGCCCATGTTTCAACTCAAAAGACATATCTAAACACACCACGTGCCAGGCATATGTCCCTATACCAGAAACTGGCATGATACAAAACTGAAGAAGACGGATTACACTTTGGCTAGTGGAGAATGATGAGTCAAATTTGGGACTTGCTGAGTTTAAAATAACAGCCGAACTTTCAGATGAGAAGATCTAAAACATAGTTGAACATGTATGTGTGGTACTTCTAAAAGAAATTTGAAAGTGAATTGTATAGAACTGTAATGGTAAATATTTCAATAGCAACAAAAATATGAAAAACATGAGAATAAACTTTAAAATAAATATGCATCATTTATATGAGGAAAATGAAAAGCACTTCTGAAGGACACAGAAGACGGCTTGAACAAATCAAAAGCATATTGCATTCTTAGACTGGAAGATTTAGCATCATAAGAATGTCAATTCTTCCAAATTATTCTGTAAATTTAACCTGATCCCCATAAACATAACAATAAGAATTTTTAAACTTTGGAA
Organism: Cebus imitator; assembly: GCF_001604975.1. Taxonomy (NCBI): domain Eukaryota; kingdom Metazoa; phylum Chordata; class Mammalia; order Primates; family Cebidae; genus Cebus; species Cebus imitator. Next base: position 2,713,094 of record NW_016107393.1, on the reverse strand, counting down.
GTAGACAAGCTGATTCTAAAGTTCATATGTAAAAATATATAAATAATAATCATAAAAATTCAAAGGAGAGATGAGGGACTTCCTATTCTATAACAGAAAGCTACAGTTATTAAAATAGTTTGGAGCATGTTCATTATAAAACAGAATGTCCATATAAAGATTACAAAGCATACAAGTAGATGATACAATTGCTACTTTTGCAGTGCTTCAAATTGAGGAAGAAGTAAAATTCAGCAAGTGATATTCAGACAAGTGGATAGCAAGCTGGAAAAAAAATTGGATACCTATCTTAAACTTCACATGTAAATAAATTTCAGATGAATCAAAGATTTAGACACAAAAATGAATCCAAAGTACCAAAATAAAATATGGAATAATTTTATATTAAATAATATCAGCATGGGAAGGGCTTTCTACGGATGATATAAAATTCAAAGCTATTAGAAATTAGTAAATTAGACTAAATAATAATCACAAAAATTCTGCAGGCAAATTAGCCATATAAAACCATCCTACATAAACTGACAACTAAGAAATAACATATACACCATATACCAGAACCAAATTGCTATAATTTTACTTTTTTGAGACAGAGTCTTGCTCTGGTCGCCCAGGCTGGAGTGCAATGGCACGATCTCAGTTCACTGCAACCTCTGCCTCCCAGATTCAAGCCGTTCTCCTGTCTCAGCTTCCCAAATAGCTGAAATTACAGGCACATACCACCACGCCTGACTAATGTTTTGTATTTTTAGCAGAGATGGGATTTCACCATGTTAGTCAAACTTGTCTCGAACTCCTGACCTCAGGTGATCCACCCGCCGCAGCTTCCCAAAGTGCTGAGATTACAGGCGTGAGCCACTGCGCCCAGCCTATAAATTATTTTTAAAAGATCAACTGTTCAATTTAAAATAGGAATGAAGAGCTAAAGAATATTTTGAAAACAGTTTATTAAAAAGGAAGTACAGGTGGCTTTTAAACATATGTTTATATAAAGATCTCAGTCCTCACTATACTACACTGAGATGCTATCTTTCACCTCTCAGACTGGCAAAAACCAAAACATTTTATAACACAGTTATCAAGTATTACTGGAGAAGCTATAAATTGGTACAACTTCAGCAAAAAGCAATTTTACAATAATCAATCAAAATTATAAGTGCACGTACTTTTTGAAGTAGTAATTCTAGTCCTAAGTACTTATGCTGTAAGTAAAACATGATTGTTTATGATAGATTATAAGAGACTTGAAGCAGAGTAAATGTTTATCATTAGAAAACTGGTTTAAAAATTATGACATGTTCAAACAATGAAATACAATACTAGTAGGAAAAGAGCTCCAAAATCTATTGTTTTCTAGGGTGTTTGTTTTTGGTTTTGTGCTTGCTTAACAAAATTTCTTTTTTTTTAAATTCTTGAGACAGAATTTTGCTCTGTTGCCCAGGCTGAAGCGTACATTGGCATGATCATGGCTCACTGCAGCCTCAACCTCTTAGGCTCCAGCCATCCTACAACCTCACCCTCTCAAGTAGCTGCGACTGACTGCAAGCACATGCCACCACACCTGACTAATTGTTTTCATTTTTTGTAGAGACAAGGTCTCACTATGTTGCCCAGGCTGGTCTTGAACTCCTGGGCTCAAACGATTCTCCCACCAAAGTGCTGATATTACAGTCATGAGCCACCATGCCCAGCCCAAAATCTATTGTTAAAAAAAGTAATGGGTAGAACAGTGCATAGTATGGTAATATTTGTGTGGGGAAATTATACACATATACATACATATGTATGTACTCAGATGTTTGTAAATGGATATAGTATTCTTTTCTTGAAGATTTGATCTTTATTTTAAAATTGCCAGTCAGGGTAAAATATACAGACACAGAATTAAAAGAGAGAAAAACAAATTGCTTGTATGATTGCCATAAAAATCAGAGAATGTTATCTGTGGCCATTACCATAATTTGTTTCTAGATGCATCCTGCTTTTAAAATATTTCTAATTCTGTTAAATAATCCCATATCATTTTTAGATGCCATTAACTGAGGATTTTGAGGATATAAATATTTTCATTTGACTTTGTAGATCAATTCATATTTTCAGACTTGACAATTGAACACATTTTAAACTTGAGAACTTTTAAAAGAAGGAATTGACTAAATGTCAACTTTTTTTGTTGTTCTTGTTTGTTTGTTTGTATATTTTTGAGATGAAGTCTCACTCTGTCACCCAGGCTGGAGTACAAAGGCGTGATCTCTGCTTACTGCAATCTCTGCCTCCCAGGTTCAAGTGATCCTCATGCCTCAGCCTCCCGAGTAGCTGGGATTACAGGCCTGCACCACCATGCTTGGCTAATTTTTGTATCTTTAGTAGAGATAGCATTTTGCCATGTTAGCCAGGTAGATCTGGAACTCCTGACCCCAAATGATCTGCCCACCTCAGCCTCCCAAAGTGCTGTGATTACAGGCGGTGCGCCACTGTGTCCAGCCAATATTAATACTTTAAGGATTAACAAGGTAATAATAAACATTTTCCACTTTTGTTGGTAGATTCAATGTACTTCAGAATTTGTATTATAAAAATTAACTTTTATTTTAAGTTCAGGGATACATGTACAGGTTTGTTATACAGGTGAACTTGGGTCACGGGGGTTTCTTGCACAGATGATTTCATCATTTCGGTATTAAGTCTAATAGCAGTTAGTTTTTTATCCTGATTACTCGGATCCTCTCCCTACTCCCACCCTTAACTAACCTCCACTAGGCCCCAGTATCTGTTATTCCCCTGTATGTGTCCATATGTTCTCAACATTTAGCTCCCACTTATAAGTGAAAATGTGATATTTGGTTTTCTGTTTCTTCATTACTTTGCTAAGGATAGAGGCCTCCAACTTCATCCATGTTCCTTCAAAGGACAGAATGAATCTTGTTCTTTTTTATGGCTATGGAATATTCCATGGTGTGTATGTATTATATTTTCTTTATCCAGTCTACCACTGATAGGCATTTAGGTTGATTCCATGTCTTTGCTATTGTGAATAGCTGTTAATGCATAGCTCATTCCTAGATGACTCTACAAAATACTATTATTAATAGTGGTGGTTGTCTCCTAGGGGAGAAACTGGATGGCCCAGGGTCAGGGGAAAAAAGAGACTAATTTTTTACTGTATATTATTTTGTGTTTTTGAATTTAATATCATGTACATACAGTACTCAGAAAAAAAATTACATTAAGAGTCTCAGTATTTTAAAACACTGAAGCATTGAGATAGATTAGGTCTCTGAGTATAAGTATATTGGCAGTAAAGCGCCAAGGACTAACCAATGTCTCTAACTGAAGAAGGAAAAAATGTCAGCTAGATGCCGTAGAGAAATAGACTGGGAAGTGGGAAACAGGATAAAAGTGTTCTGGATATCAAAAGAGAAGAATTTGGAGAAGAAAATCAAGGGTTCCAAAAGAAAAGATAAATACCTTTAGCTATAAAATAATCATAAAACTTATATATCAATATCTGCAAAAAAAGTATGGCAGAATAAAAAAAAAAACTTCATATAACAACAACTAATATAAATCAAGGGGAAAAAGTCCAACATTCTAACAGAAAAATTATCAAAGGGCATTAGGGACAATTCACCAAGAAAATACAATTGTCAATAAACATATTATTTCATCATTCAGGAAATACAAATTTAAAAAGAAGAAATCTTTGCTTATATATTTAGAAAAAAAAATTGTAATGCAGTTCTCAATGCCAACGGGAATATCAATTGGGATAGTACATTTGGAAATTAGTTTTTTAGTATGTACCAAGAGACCTTATAATTTTTCTTTCTTAAATTTTTTTTTGTTTGTTTTTTGAGACAGAGTATCACTCTGTCACCCAAACTTGAGTGCAGTGGCGCCATCTTAGCTCCCTGGCAACCATTGCTGGCTGGGTACAAGTGATTCTTGTGCCGCAGACTCCCCAGTAGCTGGGATTACAGGCATGTGCCAACGCACCTAGCTAATTTTTGTATTTTTAGTGGAAATAGGGTTTTGCCATGGTAACCAGTCTGGTCTCAAACTCCTGGCTTCAAATGATCTACCCACTTTGACCTCCCAAAGTGCTGGGATCACAGGTGTGAGCCATTGTGCCTGGCCTGATCTTTCTTAAATTTGACACTGTATTTTTATTTCCAGGAACTCGTACCAAGGAAATAATCAGAATTGTCTAATATATACAAAATGTTCATTATAGCATTATATCTGATAGCAAAACATAAGTCAATTGCAATATTTGATAGGCTAAAAAAGTGGTTCATTCATAGGCTAAAACACTGTAGAGTTATTAAAATTATATATCCAAAGATTATCTTGTTATGCAGGACAGTACTCATGGTACAGATTAAATGTTAAAATCAGGCTATTACATATATAGGGTATGAAAAAATTTTCTAAAAATGTACATATATGCATAGTGCACACCTTTTTCTGGTTTTTGGTTTTAGAGTCAGAGGCTTGCTCTTTCACCAAGGCTGGAGTGCAGTGGTGTGATATTTTCAAATATTCTAAAATGTCTGTATTATGAGATCACTTGGTGGTTTTCCTTTTCCTTAGACTTTTCAGAATGTTTGAAGTCATCTGCAATAAGAAGTATGTATTTTATAATGAGGAAAGTGATAAATATTCTAGAAACAAAACAGCAGAAATACATGGTCACCGATTGGATTATTCACCTTTTGAGATGCCCAGTCAGCCCACACTCCTCATCCCTGAGAACATCCTCCCAAACCCTGCTCCTTTGCCTTATATACCCTCTCTCCTAATGGCACCGTCACTCACTCAGTCCACTACCTCTCACATCTGTCTCCCTCCTTCTTTGTTCAGATCCTTATCCTCTCTCACTCAGAAGTTCAGATTTACTACATGGTCTTCTACCTTCAGTCTTATGGCCTTCCAATCCAGCCTCTATCTATTTGCAAGTATGTGTGTTCTTTGCAAATTACTACTGTATTAAGAAGGACAAAAAGGCCGGGCGCGGTGGCTCAAGCCTGTAATCCCAGCACTTTGGGAGGCCGAGGCGGGTGGATCACGAGGTCAAGAGATCGAGACCATCCTGGTCAACATGGTGAAACCCCGTCTCTAATAAAAATACAAAACATTAGCTGGGCATGGTGGCGCGTGCCTGTAATCCCAGCTACTCAGGAGGCTGAGGCAGGAGAATTGCCTGAACCCAGGAGGCGGAAGTTGCGGTGAGCCAAGATTGCGCCATTGCACTCCAGCCTGGGTAACAAGAGCAAAACTCCGTCTCAAAAAAATAAATAAATAAATAAATAAAATAAAAGGACAAAAAGGAGGAGGAGAAAGGAGGAGGAGAACCTTGTTGATACCCTGTGTAGTGCCTATAAGTCTAAATTCCTTTGATAGGTTTGATGTCTTCTGTTATTTTGCATTGTCTTTCACTTTAGCTATAAAGCTCAGCTTGGTTCCTATGTTCTAGACATATCGAACTATTTGCAGTGCCCCCAGCACGCCTGGGTGCTTTATGTCTCTGTATCTTTGCTCATGTACTTCCTCTGCCATTAATGATGCCACAGCTTGCTCCCATCCACCTGGTCAACACACACTGTCTTTCTAGAAGACTCAAGTGTAAAGATATTTGTGACTACCCCAGGTAGAGGCGATGCTCCCTCATTTGTGGTTCTACTTTTTTCCTTTAGAGCTTTATATCACTTAGTTTGTGCACACCTTCTTTGATAAATAGACTGAACAACCCTTGACATCAGGAAATATATGTTATCTTTTTATCCCCAAGACCTAGTTTAGAGAATAGTGAAAACTTAATAACTATTTGTTGATTAAAAGAAAAAGAAAATGAGTGTTTAACAATATCCAGTACTATAAAGAGGAAAGAGAGGGAAAAAATGCACTCAATATGATAATTAAGTAGTTGTTAACTTTGAAATAGCTATGTCAGTTGATTTAGTAGGGAAGATGCAAGCAGTGAATTAATGGTGAATAGTCATTTCAATTGTGGATATTTTTCACACGTAAGAAAGTTGTCACTGAATGGAAGGAGAAAGAAGATAACGGCTTGAAAGAATATTTGAATTTTGGTTTTTATAAATAACAGAAACATAAATATTTTGTAGCTACAGAAAAAGAATTACAGGACAATTCTGATGTCACATGGCAAGATTAATTTTACAGGAAGATCTTAAAGCATGCACATTGCAAGTGCTTCCACAATTTATGCATTTCATTTATTATTAATAACTAGGTTAAGGAATTCCTGCTGGCCCTGCATTTTCCCACCCTTTCATCCACAGCCCTCAAAGGAAAAAATATTAGTTGGAGCAACCTCAGATTTTGTGGTTCAGTGTTAGTGTGCATGACCCTAAGGGTTTTATCTTCTGCTCACCTGCTTTGTGAGCTGCTAGGCCTGTGAAGCAAATAGGCTTTCTCTTTCTGTCTTTCTAATAATTTGATAAGACTGTTTGCATATTTATTAACATTTCATGTATTTTATCTGCTTGTTTTCTGGGCTGCATTTTGTATCATTTCTTCAGATGGGTCCTCTGATTTGCCACTATTTTTATGTAGCTATGCCTAATATGTGTTTTAACCAATCTATTAAAATTTTTTACTTCAATAATTCTATTTTTTTTTTTTTATTTCTAAAAGCTTTATTTGATTTGTCTTCAAATTTGCCTGGTCTTACAGAGGAGCCTCTTATTACTTGCTTAATTTTTATGTTTCCATCTTTTAAAACATTAAACATTTCATATAATTTATTTCATATTCTTTGTCTGATTATTCCAGTATGTGAAACTCCCGTTGAACTAAATGTGGTGTTGGTTATTTCTGACACTCTTATGAATTTGCTTGTTTATATATTTTATACCATTGTTTATAAACTCCTGTTTAATTAATTTTAATCTGTGGGAATCCTGGAGAGCTAACCTGAAGAATGTGATTCTCCAAAACTCATCTTCTGTGTGGAGCCACATGCCCCACTAGTAATCTGGATCCACCGTAACCCCTTCCAGATTTCTGGCTTTGTGAGAGCTGCTCTTCATCTGTTCTCTAACTTGCCCCAAGACCTTTCCTCTGGGTCAGTCTGAACTGGTGACTTACAGCCTACTGCCTTGCTTTCATTCACCCAAATCCCGTGAGCCTAAAAGTGCATGGCATTACCGTTTTATAGAAAAAGGTCTTTCTCCCATTTTCTTGTGAACCCCTTTCAATCAAACTTCCTCTCCCATCATTCCATCAAAACTGCTTTTCCTATCCGAGTCACAACAAGAAAAAAAAACCTGCTTTTCCTAAGGTCACTAATAACCTCCATGTTGCGAAGTGCAAGGGTCACTTTTCCACCTCACCTTTCTTCTTGTCTCAGTCTGATTGTTCTGCCTTAACAGAATACCTGAAACTGAGTAATTTATAAGTAACAGAAATTTATTTCTCAGGGTCCTGGAGACTGAGAAGTCCAAGATCAATGCACTGGCAGGTTCAGTGCCGGATAAAGGCCTATTTCTTATAGATGACACCAACTATGCCTTTATGCCCTTACAAGGTCAAAGTATGGAAGCACAAAAAAGAGCAAATTCCCTCCCTTGAGCCCTTTTATAAGGACACTGATCCATTCATGAAGGCAGAGCCCTCATGTCCTAATCACTTCCTAAAGACTCCAGCTCTTAATGTTGCATTGGGGATTAAGTTTCAACATGAATGATGGGAGGAACCCAGTTATTCAAACCGTATAGCCCTTGCTGTGATGACATTTTTAAATTTTTTTATTTTTAATTTCTATAGGTTTACAGTAGGTGTATGTATTTATGGGATTCATGAGATGTTTTGATCAAGCATGCAATGCATAATAATCACATAATGAAAAATGGGGTATCCATCCCCTCAAGTATTTATTCTTTGTGTTGTAAACAATCCAATTATGCTCCATTCATTATTTTAAAATGTAAAATTATTACTGACTGTACTCACCCTGTTGTGTTATCAAATACTAGGTCTTATTTATTCATTCTATTTTTTTGTATCCATGAACTATCCCCACCTCCCCCCAACCACCCCATTATCCTTCCCAGTCTCTGGTAACCATCCTTCTACTCTCTGTCTCAATGGATTCAACTATTTTGATTTTTTTTATCCCACAAATAAATGAGAACATGCAATGTTTGTCTTTCTGTGCTTAGCTTATTTCACTTAAGATCATCCAGTTCCATCCATGTTGTGGGAAACGACTGAATCTCATTCTTTATGTGGCGGAATAGTACTCCATTGTGTATAAATACTACATTTTCTTTATCCATTCATCTGTTGATGGACACTTAGGTTGCTTCCAAATCTTGGCTATTGTAAACAGTGCCTCAACAAACATGGGAGTGTGGATATCTCTTTGATATACTGACTCCCTTTCTTATGGGTATATATAGCAGTGGGATTGCTAGATTGTATGGTAGCTCTAGTTTTAGTTTTTCGAGGAAACTCCAAACTGTTTTTCATAATGGTTTTGGAATTTACATTCCCACCAACAACATATGAGGGTTTCCTGTTCACATCCTCACCAGCATTTGTTATTGCATGTCTTTGGATATAAACCATTTTAACTGGGATGAAATAACAACTCATTATGATTAATGACATTGAGCATCTTTTCATGTGTCTGTTTGCCATTTGTATGTCTTCTTTTGAGAAATGTCTATTTAAATCTTTTCCCCATTTTTTAATCAGAAGATTAGATTTTTTCCTAGAGAGTTGTTTGAGTTCCTTATGTGTTCTAGTTATTGATCCCTTGTCAGATGAATAGTTTGCAAATATTTTATCCTATTCTGTGGGTTTTCTCTTCATTTTGTTGATTGTTTCTTTTGCCATACAGAAGCTTTTTAACTTGATGGGATCCCATTTATTTATTTTTGCTTTGATTGTCTATGTTTATTGAATATTACTCAAGAAAGCTTTGCCCAGGCTGATGGCTTGGAGTTTCCACCAAGTTTTCATGTAGTAGTTTCATATAGTTTGAGGTCTTAGATTTAAGTCTTTAATCCGTTTTTATTTGTTTTTTTTGTTTTTTTTGTTTTTTTTTGAGATGGAGTCTTGCTCAGTTGCCTAGGCTGGGGTGCAGTGGTGCAATCTCAGCTCACTGCAACCTCCGCCTCCTGGGTTAATGCAATTCTTCTTCCTCATCCTCCTGAACAACTGTGGTTACAGATGTACACCACCGCACGCAGCCAATTATTGTAGTTTTAGTAGAGACAGGGTTTTGCCATGTTTATCAGGCTGGTCTCCAATTCCTGACTTCAAGTGATCCACCCACCTTGGTCTCCCAAAGTGCTGGAATTATAGGCGTGAGCCACCCCTCCCAGACTGTTTGGATTTTTGCATATGGAGAGAGATAGGGGTCTGGTTTCATTCTTCTCCATATGGGTATCCAATTTTTTTCACCACCATTTATTGAAGAGTCTTTTCCCCAATGTGTGTTCTTGGCACCTTTCTCAAAAATGATTTCATTGTAAGTGTATGAATTTGTTTCTGGGTTCTCTATTCTGCTCCTTTGGTTGATGTGTCTGTTCTTATGCCAGCTATATGCCGTTTGGGTTACTATACCTCTGCAGTATAATTTGAAATCAGGTAATGTGATTCCTCCAGTTTTGTTATTTTTATTTAGAATGACTTTGGCTATTTTGGGTCTTTTGTGGTTCCGTATACATTTTAGGATAGTTTTTTTCTATTTCTGTGAAGAATGTCATTGGTATATTGATAGGGATTGCATTGAATCTATAGATTGCTTTGAGTAGTATGGAAATTTTAACAAGATCAATTCTTCCAATCCTTGAACATGGAATATTTTTCCATTTTTTGGTGCCTAAAACACTGATGAAAGAAATTGAAGAGGGCACCAAAAATGGTGTTTAGTGTTTTTATTAGAAAGATCGTTCACTTCTTTGGTTAAGTTAATTTCTAGGCGTTTAATTTTATTTGTGGCTATTTTCCAAGTCTGTCTTCCAGACTCTGGACAAGTGACAAATAAACAGAGTATGCAGACACAGGTATTTTGCGTCTGAGCATGGCTAGTGGACTGCAAGGCTTAGCACAGAGACGAGAAAGTGTGGCCCCAATAAGCCAGAGGTATTCTGTTATTTAGTGCAGATTTAATGACAAAGGACTGAAGCAAACACCATTTGTGGGTAATTAACATTGTCAACCCCCCAAGTGTGGGGCAGTCCTGTGAGTGGATGATCAAAGATTGGTTTCCAGAGAAATAGGTAAACAAACTTATCTAGATAAACTCCTTTGCATTCTCTTGTTATCTGCCTTTTGCTATTTGCCTCAGTGTAAGAAGAGCCACCTTCACATCATTCTTCCTGGAAGCTTTGCAAAACCTCCTGGCCTTCCAAGAAGGTTTATGTCTTTCCTATAATTTTTCCTGCCACCCTGACCAATCTCCTACATCTCCCCCCTTTCTGTTTGAGTAAATGATGGAGTAAATCTGGAGTAAATGATGTTTGTGTTTGGAGCAGGATTTGCTTAGCCTCCTGAGTTGTCTTCTTCAGCACTCCCCAGGTATATATATATAAACACACACACACATATATATATCAGGTTTTGTTGATTGAAGAGTACAGACGTGTACAGCAACAGATCTGTCAGGCACAGTGGTTATAAGTCATGTTCTGGCTTAGCATCCTAGATTTAGTAAATAACATAAGACAAACATGAGTATAATCAGTAACATTCTTTTCCAATCAAGGAGTGGCATGTAGTGTTACTTGGCACCTCAGTCCAATATGTGTCATTACTGAGAGACCCCATCAGGAGTATGATAATTATTTCTAGCCAAGCAGTCATGTTGTTAGAAACTGCGAAGGGAGTGTCTGCCTAAGTAACAGGTGGAAAAAAGACAGATTTAGAAGATGGGCTCAAAAGAGTGTAGCAGATACAGGTAGCAGACAAAGTAAGAGAATAAAAGAAGGAACAAATTATCTGGAGAAAATGGTGTTTGTGTTTGGAGCAGGATTTGCTTAGCCTCCTGAGTTGTCTTCTTCAGCACTCCCCAGGTAATGTCTGGGGCTTCTGTCATCCAAGGAAGCCACATTGTCTGGGGCTGTGGGTCCTGCAGGGTCATTTTCTTCATTTCTGGTACTGGGTTGGGTCGTAGCCACGCCATGGTATGGTTTCATGCATGATGCTGGAATCCAAATAGGGCCTGAGGGGGTATAAACACAAGCATGTTTTCTTCCCCATGTAAGCAAATCGTTTGGACTACACCATACATTACTATTCCCATCTTTCCAAAAAACTGTGGGTTTTATGTCTTGAGAAGTTTTAGCAAAGTGCTTTTCTATAGCTGATTGAAATTTGTCATCATCTAAATTTAAGAAATTAAGGGTAAATAAGGCTTGTGCTAGTAGTGTTGCAGGGTCCTTAGTCATATTCCCCCTTTTTTGTTTTCTGAGCATATTTTTAAGGGTGGAATAGGCACGTTCTACTATTGACTGTCGTTGGGGGGGTTTATACGGGATGGCTGTGCAATGTTGGATGTTCCATGTATGACAAAATTGTTGAAATTGTGAGCTAGCATAAGCTGGACGATTATCAGTTTTAATTTTTGTGGGCCATCCCATAAATGCAAAAGTTAAAAGAAGATGTTTAATGACATAACGTGTGGACTTTCCAGGAAGAGCATGTGCACTAATTAGGTGAAAATTGGTATCAACTGATACATGAACATATCTTAGTTTTCCAAATTCAAGGATGTGTGTAACATCTGTTTGCCATAACTGATTAGGTTCTAGTCCTCTAGGGTTAACACCTGTAGAAGGAGGGGACATGCGTGTGAGCTGGCAATCTGGGCACTGCAGGATAATTTGTTTAGCTAGTCTTTGTGTAAGCTGAAATTGTTCAGTTAAGTTTCTCCAATTTTGGTGGCAAAATTGATGCTTTTGGGTGGCTTGGTCAAGCAGTGATGTAGTAACTTGTAGGTCTGCTTAATCATTGCCATAAGCCAATGGGCCAGGCAGTGAGCTGTGGGCTCAAATGTGTGTAATAAAAATAGGGTGTATACATAGATCTAGTAATTGCTGAAGTTGACGAAAAAGTGCACACAGGGTGTGCTTAAGAATAGACTTAATAAGGGCTGTCTCAAGGTTCTGCAATAAATAAATAGAGTAAGCATCACTAACAATATTGATGGGCTGAGCAGGGTTTCCAGGGCTAATATTAAGGCCTTTGGAAAGCTCTTTGAGTGCTAGTAAATCCAGAACAAGTGAGGGAATTATGCGATTTCCACCAAATAGCCGCTTTTCCATTTTTACTAGAACCATCAGTGAAAAGCACTTAAGTGTTACATATGACGGAGTAGACAAGTTTTGTAGGCATAACTACAGGAGTACGAGATAAGAACTGAAGTGGTTTGTCAGCAGGAAAGGCATGTTCTATATGGCTTACATATCAGAGAGTGCTATCTGAAGATCTGGAGATAGGGGCAATACTGCTTCTAATTGTTTTTTACTCAAAGGAATTCTTATGACATTAGGGTCATAACCTAGCAACAGATTGCATTGTCTCCAACGCATATAGATGACTTTACTAACTAGCTGGATATAAGGAGATAGTGTTTTAGTCCCAGTATTTGAACAAAAAACCCATTCTAGAAAGTGCAGCCCTGGGGCCATCTGTCCTATTAATCCTGTTGGGGAATGTTTAGTTAGTAGGAAAAACAAACAATTGAACTGAATAATGCAGGTCTATGCAATCTAGTTGCCTCTATGAAATAGTTTGTCCATTTCCTCAATCTCCTTTTTTGCTGCAGGGGTTAAATACCTGGGAGAATCTAGGGCTGTATGGCCTTTTAAGATAGAAAACAGATTTTGCAATATTTATCAATAGTTATGCCCAAGATGGGGCAAAGCCAATTATTATCACCCAGTAATTTTTAATAATCATTTAAGGTATATAGATTGCTAGTATTTAATTTAACCTTTTGAGGTCTTACGGACCTTGGAGTTAGCATGTATCTAAGATATTTCCAAGGAGAAGACATTTGTTCTTTTTCAGGTGCTACAATAAACCTCTTAACTGTGTATTCCTTTGAACAGAGGCATATAAACTTAAAAGTACTGGCTCTGTTGGGGCTGCTAAAAAATATCATCCATAAAATAATAATCTTGCAATTAGGAAATTCTTTTCTAGTGGGAAGCAAAGCCTGATTTACATGATACTGACACATGGTAGGACTGTTAAGCATTCCTTGAGGAAGCACTTTCCAGTGAAATTGGTGAATTGGACTTTCATTATTGATAACTGGTATTGTAAATGTAAATTTTTCTCTGTCCTGTTCTGCAAGAGGAATAGTATAAAAGCAGTCTTTTAAGTCAATAATGACTATAGGCCAATCTTAAGGAATTGCCCCAGGGGAAGGGAGCCCCTGTTGAAGAGGCCTCATAGGTTGCAGATTAGCATTAATAGCTTGTAAGTCACTCAAAAGTCTCAATTTGCCAGACTTTTTGGGAATGACGAAAATGGGCAAATTCCAAGGGCTGTTAGATGGTTGTATATGGCCGACTTTTAATTGCTCCTCAACTAATTTATGGGCTTACTGTAATTTCTCTCCCTTTAAAGGCTACTGCTCAAACAAAGTAGGATTTTGAGAGAGCCACATCAGGGGTAGGGGAGTAATAAAAGTGGCTAATATTAGAAAAGTGTTTGCTGTTTACAGAATTCATCAAATTCTGCCCTCCAGAAGAGGTACTAACTGGCATCTAAAGTTGTTTTAGCTATCACTGACCAGTCCCATGGGCTCATATGGATGGCTTCAATTAATCCTTTTGTAAATGGGCCAGTAGTGGCTCTGTTTTCTCTAATGCTTTTTCTTATCTCTATAAGCATCAAATAAATGGGTTCATATACCTGATTGCCTTGTCAATCCTGCATTGCTAGGCAGGCCAAGAGCTCCCCTTCTAATGCTGCTTGCCTAAGACAGGGTCCCATAAATGTAGTGTCTTGTTTTTTGTTTTTTGTTTTCCAATTTATTAGGGGAAGTGGCTCAAGGAGAACTTCCTCTCCTTTTGTGGCACTTTTACCTGGTAATTGCAGGGCTGAGGGAGAAGGAGGGGGTGGTAAGGTAAGTAATGATTCCTCTTCCTTTCCGTTTTTAGGCTCTTTTGTGTAGAGCAGCACCAAAGCAGCCCTAAGGCCCATAATGTTAAAGATGTTACTGGGACCCATTGCCCTTGTGCATGATATTGTTTAAGATTTCTCCTCACTTGTTCCCAGAGCACTAGCATGCATTCATCTGGGAACCATGGGTAATGGGAAACAACAGTTTGCATTGGGTCCCTTCATTAAGCCTGCAAAACCAAGGCTCTGTTAACTTTAAGCAACTGTTTCAATACTTTTATATACTGTTTCTGTTGAGCCGATAACTGTTCTCTCATGATGAAATCCTAGCTTGAACAATTCTCTCAAACCTGGAAATCCTGTGTGGGTATCAGTGACTTACTGACTTGTACAGTCTCTTCATCTTCATTTTTGAGGGTTCCATCATGAACCATTGCAGCATTCCTCATGCGGGGGCCCCAGCTACTGAGGCTATCCTGCAGACTCTGGCCCAGCAACAGATGAAAGGAGTTCACACACACAGGTATTTTGCCTGTGAGTGCGGGTAGGGGACCCCATGGCTTAGCGCAGCCAACGAGAAAGATAAGCTGGAGGTGCTCACATTTATTTAGTACAGATTTAATGACACAGGCCTGGAGCAAACACCATTTGTGGGTAATTAGCATTGTTGACCCCTGAGTAGGGGGCAGTCCTGCACACTGATGATTAAAGGTTGGTTTCCAGAGAAATAAGTAAACAAACTTATCTAGATAAATTCCCTTGTACTCCTTTGTTATCGTCCCTTTGCCATTTGCCTCAGAGTAAGAGTAGCTGCCTTCAGCTCATTCTTCCCTGAAACTTTGCAAAACCTCCTGGCCTTCCAAGAAGGTCGGTGTCTTTTCTATAATTTTTCCCACCACCTTGACTGATCTCCTTCAGCTATTGTAAATGGGATTACTTTTTTTTTTTTTGAGATGGAGGTTCACTGCTGTTGCCCAGGTTGGAGTGTAATGGCATGATCTTGGCTCACCACAACATCTGCCTCCTGGGTTCATGTGATTCTCCTGCCTCAGCTTTCTGAGTAGCTGGAATTATAGGCATGTGCCACCACCATGCCCAGCTGATTTTTGTATTTTTAGTAGAGACAGAGTTTCACCATATTGGCCAGGCTGGTCTTGAACTCATGACATCAAGTGATCCACCTGCCTTGGCCTCCCAAAGTGCTGAGATTACAGGTGTGAGCCACCACACCCCACTGGGATTACTTTTTATTTTTCAGATTGTTCACTGTTGATACATAGAAATGCTATTAATCTTTGTATGTTGCTTTTGTATCCTGCAACTTTACTGAATTTGTTTATCAGTTATAAGAACTTTTTGGTGGAGTCCTCAGGTTTTTCCAAATATGAGATCATATTATCTGTAAACAAGGATACTTTGATGTCTTGCTTTCTAATTTGGATGGCCTTTATATCTTTCTCTTGTCTGATTCCACTAGCTAGGAATTCCAGTACTATGTTGAATAACACTGATGACAGTGGGCATCCCTGTTCTGTTCCAGATCTTAGAGGAAAAGCTTTCAGTTTTTCTCTTGGGTATGATACTAGCTGTGGGTCTGTTGTATATGGCTTTTACTATGTTGAGGTATGTATTTTCTTTTTTTTTTCTTTTTCTTT
>NW_016107393.1:2693147-2697303 GCF_001604975.1 Cebus imitator | reverse complement strand
AGGGCAGTGGTGCTATCTCAGCTCACTGCAACCTCCGCCTCCTGGGTTCAAGTGACTTTCCTGCCTCAGCCTCCCAAGTAGTTGGGATTACAGGCATGTACCAGAAGTATGTATTTTCTATACCCTGTTGTTTTAGTGCTTTTATCATGAAAGAATGTCAAATTTTATCAAATGCTTTTTCAGAACCAGTTGAAATGATCATATGGCTTTTGTCCTTTATTCTGTTTATATAATGTATCATATTGATTGGTTTACAAAGGTTGAACAATCCTTGCATCCCAGGGATAAATCCCACTTGGTCAAGATGAATGAGCTTTCAACATATTATTGAATTTGGTTTGTTCATATTTTCTTGAAGATTTTTACATCAATATTCATCAGAGATATTAACCTGTAGTTTTCTTTTTCTAATGTGTCTTTGTCTGGTTTCGATATCGGTACAATACTGGTCTCATAGAATGGGTTTGGAAGTATTCCTTCCTGCTCTATTTTTCAGAATAGTTTGAGTAGGATTGGTATTAGTTCTCCTTAAAATGTTTGGTAAAATTCAGCAATGAAACCATCAGGTCCTGGGTTTTCCTAACTTTGAGATTTTTTATAATGGCTTTGATCTCATGACTTTGTCTTGGTCCATTTAGAGTTTGGATTTTCATGGTTCAATCTTCGTAGGTTATATGTGTCTATTTGTCTATTTCTTCTAGATTTTCCCATATATTGTTGCTCATGGTAGCTACTAATGATCTTTTGAATTATTGTGATATCAGTTGTAATGCCTCCTTTTTCATCTCTGATTTTATCCAGATTTTCTGTCTTTTTTACTTGGTTAATCTGGCTAGTGATTTATTAATTTTGTTTAACTTTTCAAAAAACCAACTTTTTGTTTCAGTGATTTTTTGTTTGTTTCCTTCATTTTAATTTCATTTATTTCTGCTCTGATATTTATTATTTCTTTGATTGCTTTTGGGTTTTGGTTTGTCTTATTTTTCTATTTCTTTAATAAGTATCATTAGACTGTTTATTTGAAGTTTTTCTTATTTTTTATGTAGGCACTTATGCTATAAACTTCCCTGTTAGTAGTGCTTTTGCTTTACCCATAGGTTTTCATATGTTGTTTTCATTATATTTGTTTTAAGACATTTTTCAATGTCCTTCTTAATTTCTTCAGTGACTCACTGGTCATTCAGGAACATACTGTTTCATTTCCATGGAATCGTACAGTTTCCAAATTTATTTGGTCATTAATTTCTAGTTTTATTCCATTGCGATGACAGAAGATGCTTGATATTATTTCAGTGTTATTTAATGTTTTAAGGCTTGTTCTATAATCTATTTTTGAGAATAATCAATGTGCTGAAGAAAAGAATGTGTATTCTGTAGCCATTGGATGAAATGTTCTGTAAATATCTATTAAGTACATTTGGTCTGTAGTGCTGATTAAGTCCAATGTTTCTTTGTTGATTTTCTGTCTGGAAGATATGTTCAGCACTGAAAGTGGGGTATTGAAGTCTCCAGTTATTACTGTATTAGGGTCTATCTGCCTCTTTAGCTCTAATAATGTTTGCTTTTTATATCTGGGTGCTCCAATATTGGGTGCATGTATATTTAAAATTGTTATATCCTCTTGCTAAATTGATCCCTTTATCATTACACAGTGACCATTGTTGTCTCTTTTTATATTTTTGTCTTGAAATCTATTTTATCTGATATAAGTATAGCTACCCCTGCTCTTTTTTGCTTTCCATTGGCATAGAATATCTTTTTCTATCCCTTTATTTTCAGTCTATGCATGTCTTTATAGGTGAAGTGTGTTTGTTGTAGATAACAGATCATGGGCCTTGTTTTTTAAAATCCATTCAGCTCCTCTATGTCTTTTGATTGGAGAGTTTAATCCATTTACGTTCAATGTTATTATTGATAAGTAAGGACTTACTCCTGCCATTTCGTGATTTGTTTTCTGCTAGTTTCATGGTCATCTCTTCCTTCTTTCTTTTCTTTGTGTCTTCCTTTCAGTGAAAATGATACTCTTTGGTTATATGATTTAGTTTCTTGCTTTTTACTGTTTGTGTGTCTGTTGTATGGTTTTGGTTTGAAGTTACCAGGAGGCTTGCAAATACTATCTTATAACCTATTATTTTTAACTGACAACTTAACACTGTGATATGGTTTGGCTATGATTCCACCTAAATCTTATCTCGAATTGTAGCTCCCATAATCCCCACTCATCATAGGAGAAACCTTGTAGGCGGTAATTGAATCATGAGGGTTGGTTTTTTCATGCTGTTCCCATGATAGTGAATAAGTCTCATGAGATCCAATGGTTTTATAAATGAGAGTTCCCCTGCACATGCTATCTTGCGTGCCGTCATGTAAGATGTGACTCTGTGCCTCCTTTGCCTTCCACTATAATTGTGAGGCCTCTCCAGCCATGTGGAACTGTGAGTCTATTAAGCTTATTTTTCTTTATAAGTTATCCAGTCTTGGGTATTTCTTTGTAATCATATGAAAATGGACTAATACACAATGTTTGCATAAACAAACAAACATGCAAGCAAGCAAAAAGAAAACAATAAAGGCTCTACACATTAACCTTGTCGCCCTGCTTTTTAACTTTTTGTTATTACTATTTATATCCTATTATACTCTCTATGTCTTGAAAAGTTGTTGCAGTTCTTATTTTTCATTTGTTCATTGTTTAGTCTTTTACCTATAAGAGTATTTTACACACCATAGTTACAGTGTTATAATATTTTGTGTTTTTCTGTGTACTTACTATTAACACTGAGTTTTGTACTTTCAGATGATTTATTCTTGCTCATTATTGTTCTTTTCTTTCAGATTAAAAAACTCCCTTTCACATTGCTTATAGGACAGGTCTGGTGTTGATGAAATCCCTCAGCTTTTGTTTGTCTGGGAAAATGTTTATTTCTTCTTCATTTTGAAGGATAATTTCAGCAGATGTACTATTATTCTAGGTTAAAGGATGTTTTTCCTTTAGCACTTTAAACATGTTATGCCACTGTCTTCTGGCTTATAAGGTTTCCACTGAGAAGTCTGCTACTAGATGTACTAGAGCTCCATTGTATGTGATTTGTTTATTTTCAGCCTAGGGTGAATGCTGGCTGATCTGGGACTCACCCTTCAGGGCAATGGGCTCCCCTCTGGCCCAGATCCAGTCCAAAAATGCCATCCAAGAGCCAAGTACTAGCACTGGGGACCCCAAGAGCCCACTTGGTGCTCTACCCACCGTGGCCGAGCTGGTACCTAAGGTGCAAGACAAAGACAAAATCCCCTTCACTTGTCCCTCTAATTTTCTCAAACAGAAGGAATCTCATCCTGTAGCCAACACAACTAGGAATGTGCTGAGTCTCACCTGAAGCCAGGAAGTCTCAAAATCTCACCCAAAGCCCTCTGATGTACCTGGGTATCACTGCTGGTTATTCAGGGCCCAAGGACTCTTCAGTTAGGAGGTGATGACTCCTTCCACACAGGGTCCTTCCTTTCAAGGCAGTCAGTTCCTTTCTGGCCCAGGATGTGTCTATAAAAGTCATCTTGGAGCTAGGGCCTGGAACAGGAGCCTCACAACTGTGCCTGATGTCCTATCCTGCCCTGGATGAGCTGCTATTCAAAGTGTGAGACAAAGTCTTCCCCACTCTTCCGTCTTCTCCCCTCAAGCAGAAAGAAGAAGTCTCTTTAGAAGCCACAAGCTGAGCAACCTGGGGTTAAGGTAGGGGTGATGCCAGCATTCCCTTAGCTGTGCCAGCTGATGTCTCAGTAGCTTGTATGGCCCTCAACCCCTCTGCCCCGCCCAGTTCACTGGCTCTAGCCCCAGTTAAGCACAAGGGCTAGCCTAGGTGTTGCAGTCCTTGCAGCCTACACTGTCTTTCAAGTTTATTTGAAGCCCCAAAGCACTTTAGGCTGCAGTGGTGAGGCTTGTAGGAACTAAGTTCCGACTGCTAGCATTAGTGAATCCACTCTGGCTAGGGCTTTTTTAAATGCACCTTCCATGGGCGGTTGTCAGCTGACTCTTGTCTGGTTTTGCTGCTATAATAAGGACAACGCTGAGTTCAATGCCTCGTAGTTGCTGGCTCTCCCTGTCCCCAGTGCATAGAAATGCCCTCTGCATCATGCTGTTTCTGCTGCTGCTGCTGGGGGATGG
>NW_016107393.1:2672609-2691882 GCF_001604975.1 Cebus imitator | reverse complement strand
ACAAAAGATTTTATTTTTCCTTCGCTTATGAAGCTTAGTTTGGCTGGATGTAAAATTCTGGGTTGAAAGTTTTTTTCTTTAAGGATGTTGAATATTGGCCCCCACTCTCTTCTGGAGAGATCCAAGATGGCTGATCACTAGCAGCTCGGGAGGAGGGGTGGATTCAATGATTTAAAACTGTTTTTTTCTACCTCTTCAGTGCCTCTTTCTATGCTACGTGGTTAAAATCAGGTCCTATCAGTGTTCACCTGATTTTTGGTTCTTATAAAGTTTTTTTTGTGTGTGTAGATTGTTGATAAATGGGTGTCCTTGTTGCGGGAAGATCAGTGGAGTTTCTATTCCACCATCTTGCTCTAGCTTTCCTTTATGTGATAGGTATTTTCATGTGTCAACTTGGCTGGGCCACACTGTCCAAATATTTGGACAAACTTTTTTTGGATGTTTCTGGAAGCATGTTTTGGTATGTAATTTACATTTAAATCAGTCAATTTGAGTAAAGCAGATTGCCCTCTATAACATGGGTGGGCCTCATCCAATCAGTTGAAGGCCTCAATAGAACAAAAGACTGACCTTCCTTGGGCAAGGAGTTTTATAGCAGGTGACCTTTGGACTTGAATTACATCATGAGCTCTGTCTGGATATCCAACCTGTCCACATACCCTACGGATTTTGGACTTGCTAGCCTCCATAATTACATGAGCTAATTTCCTTAAAAAAAATTTCTACACACACAGACGCGCACACACACACACACACACACACACACACACACACACACATTATTGGTTCTATTTCAGGAAAGGTCTGACTAAAACAGTTGCCCTATTAGTAGCATTTGACAGAGTTGTTCATTCCCTCCTCCTTTGAAAACTTTCTTTGCTTGGTTTCCAGGATAACACACTGTCCTGGTTTTTCTTCAACTTCACTGGCTGCTTCTCCTCTGTATCTTTTGCTGATTCCTCCTCATTTTCCCAGCTTCTAAATGTTGGAATACTCTAGGACTGAGTCATTAGACCTCTTCTCTCCTCAGTTAATCTCACTGAGTCTCATGGTTTTAACACTATACATATATGGCTACACCAACACATTCCAAATGTATATTTATAGTCCCAACCACCTTCCTTAACTCCAGGCTCATCTGTCCAGCTGCTTATTTTAAATCTGTGGTTACTGTCTGATAGGCATCCCAAAGTTAACATTTTCAAAACCAAATTATTGAGCTCTTTCCCAAACCGCTTCTCCTCCTAATCTTTTCCATAGTAAATATAATATCATCATTCTAATAACTCAGGCCAAACACCTCAGAGTTATCCATGGATTTCTGCTTTACTGACCACCCCCCATTTGATCTGTCAGGAAATCCTGGTGTTCTTTAACATACAGCTGGAAACTAACCACTTCCTAGCACCTTTGCTGCCACCATTACTGAGCCAAGCCACTGCCATGTCTGCCCTGTATAGCAGCTCTCACCTTGCAGCTGGTCTCTGTGCTTCCACCCTTCCCCCAAGGCATTCACTCTGGTTGCACGCAGCAGCCAGAGTGAGTCTTTAAAAATACAAACCCCACCTATCACTCCTCAGCTCAAAATCATTGAAAGTTTTTTAACTTGCCCAGAGCTGAAGCTTCAGTCTTTGCAATTCCCTAAAAGGCCCTAGACAATCCCTCTTCCCTCCTCCTATTCACCTTTTCCCATTGTCCTGGCAGATAGGACCTCACCTCAGGTCCCCTGTGCTTGAAATGTTCTTCCTACAGTTGAATATCCCCATAGCTCCCTCCCTCATCTTCTCTTTGTTCAATGGCTACTTTCTTGGTGAGACCCTCCAGATCATCCAATCTAAAACTCAAACTATTTTTCATTCTCTATCACTTCTCCTGCCTTACGTTTCTCTGTAACATTTATTTGACAAATGCACATTTTGCTGCTTTATTTCTGTCTTCTCCTTCACTGTAACATAAGTTCCATGAGGTAGGAATTTTTGTTTTATTTGCTGTAGCATCCTCGATTCCCAATAAAATACTTTAAAAGGTGCTCAATAAATATTTGTTGAATGAATAAAAAAAATGTAAATACTCACTCTTGGAAAGGGTATGGGGAAAGAGACAATCTCTTACATTGTGGGGGAAAGTTTAAGTTATGCAAATTTTTTTTCTCTTTAAAAAATATATATTTTTTAAAAGACGGGGTTTCACCATATTGGTCAGGCTGGTCTTGAACTCCCAGCCTCAGGCCGTCTGCCCACCTTGGCCTCCAAAGTGCTTGGATTACAGGCATGAGCCATCATACCTGGCCAACTTACACAATTTTTTTTAGAGGTTTTGTGTCCTTCAGTGAGTTATCAGCTCTGACACACACAGCAAATGCATTTTGTAACTATAGCTGCTTAACTTATATCATCAACATTACCTGCCTGGCAGCCTTTTGAGTTTTCTACTCCTGGCCCACAGGTACTTCCCATTTTGTTCCTTCCCTTAAATGATCCTCATGCAGCCACAGCAGGAATACTCAAATTTCTCCTCCAAACGTCATGTTTTTTGGTGCTTCTCAGCCACGGTATAGTTTCTTCTTCTTTTTCCCCTTTTTCTCTGCCTAGATAAAAATGACTTTCTTCTAGACTCAGTTCAAATGTCAAAGCCTCAGCGTACCCTTCACCAAATACCCTGGCAGAGACTCTCCTTTGGGTCCTGGTAACATTTTGTGTAGAATTTAATTACAACTGTGTTATATATCATTTTGCATTGAGCGTTTGCTTGGGTTCCTGTCTCCCAATTATAATGAGAGCAAACACATGATTCCCTGTCTTTGTCTCCAGGTCTCTAACACAGTGCTAGCCTGATATTTTTGGTTACATGAACAAAGAAGTCATTGAATGTCTTTTCCTATGCTTCTTCATGCTTATCTTTTTTCCAAGTAAAATGTTCAACAGTTGGCCATGAAACATTAGAATGATACATCTTCCCAGATACAACCAAGCTGATGCCTGCACACAGAATCTCTAAACTCTTCCAGAGTTGGGTACTCTTGCTCGAAAGCATCGAGGCACAGTTTCTGTACAGAGGATTGGTAGTCACCCAAAGACACCCAGGATTGGCAGTCAGGAGAGGAAGCTGAGCAGCAACAATAGCTCCTGTCCCAAATTTGCTGCTGTACTTTAAGTGGTGAAATCTAGATGATCACTTTTTCCATCATTAGAAATGATGATAGAATATATTTATTGGGTTGTCTATCTTTTTTATACAAAAAAATTATAATTTTATTTTCAAATGGTTAAGTAGGTAAAATGGTTAACTTGGTGGCTCCCCTTCTTCAAGCCCCCAAAGAGAAACCTGCTCTTTATTCCTTTTTTCCCCTTAAATCTAAGACAATATTAATGAGGCATAAAGCTAGCTGATGTCAGATGTTTTCAGCACACTGATCCACAGTGCCGGAATCAAGTAACTCCACACCCTAAGAAGTGGCTTTAACCCAGGATGACACAATCTGTATTTGTCAAATCGCCAACTTAAGAAATAAAGAAATTGTTTAAAAGCCCTTTGTTACACAATAATGTTTTATTCAGAAGGAGAGGAAAAGTTAGACTAATACAAAAGGCAATTCTTTCCATTTTCCACTTTATCCCACAGCCAAATCAACTCTTTGCTTCTGTGTTGCTAGTGCCTCCTCCGACTTCATGCAACGGGACTTCTCACGAGCTGCCATTCAGCTGCTCATTAAGAAGAGTCGTACACACCTCTCCAGTGCAGCTGGAGAGAGTGACAAGAGTAGAGGGAGCCTGGGGATGGGTGGAGATTATTTTTGAATGTGGTTTGTCCCTATTTTGTCCAAAAATACAGGATTATAAAAACACTGTAGATAAACAAAAGAACTATTTCTGATCACCAAAGAATTGAAGCAAGGAGGAAAACACTTTAGTTCCTGGCCCAGAGTTTTCAGAGTCAGGGGCAGAACACATTGCTTGATGGCTAAGATAAATATTGACCTTTATATTCAGTCTGATAACTGGCACACATTAAAAAAAAAACAAAGGAGAACCTTATGACTTGGACCAAGCTTGTTTTTAACATTCTTTTCTGTCTTACTAATATCTAGGACCTAGCCCCATATTGAAATATCATGTAACAGAAACCAAAGAGCTTTCTCTATAACTTAACTTACACTTTTTCAATAAGATCTTAATATTTCTCTATGCAGATTGAATTTGACAATCAAGTATTTTTACCTCTTTAGCTCTGAATAACATATTTTTAGATTCAAATTTTCTAATGCAAGTAATAAGTAAAAATGTTCTGATCAAGCAAAATTGTGTTTTTCTGCCATCATCATGAATAAATTGAAGGATTTTTTTTTCTAGGCTAGGATTTTAAAGGAACATTCACAAACCAGAAAAAAGTGCTTGAGTATAGGTTTTCGATATAAAATGATGACACTAGAAGTAATTTACATTATAATTTTAACATTTGAGTAGCTAATAAAATATTTCACAAAAATCGCCTTTCCCATGTGAGGGTTTGAGAAGCATACATCTTGCAATGAATATCTTATTTTTATCTGCCTGGCGTCCCTTTCGCTCCTTCTTCGGTAGTGTCCCATCTTCTTTGGGGTAAACTTTCTCCCAAGATTAGAGCTGCCAGCTAGGATACCTAGCTCCCCATACACCAGGCAGATCTTGTTCTACTGGCCGCAGTGTTTGAAACTTCATGTGACACAAAGTATCAGCCACTCCTGATGTTTTTCTACATGAGCTATTCAAGCTGGAGGATTGATGTACAGCCAGTGCTATTTGGGGGCTCTGCTCCTTAAAGTCTAAAACAGACTGATTTCCTGTTGGACAGATTGAAGACACATCTGAGAGGAACAGATTTGCTAGAAGGGGCAAAAAGAAAGATGCTGACTTTGGTAGGGCCTCTGATGATGGTCTCTGAGGTCCCCAGAAATGCAGTTCTTCCTTCAATGCTCTGAGTTACCTCAGTATTAATCCAGAAAAGCCATCATCCCTCCACTCCAATCTAGTTCAAATTGGCTTTGACATTTGCAACCAAAGAGTTCTGACTCAGGAATGCTCATTTGAGCATATATTGTAGCATTTAATCGTTCTTATTGAAAAAAACTGATTGAAGAGAGCCATAAAAATTGGCATAGCCTATTTGCTGTATTCTATTATGTAATATATTGTATATTGCCAGCAGCATTTAAAACAATTGGCCTGAACAATTTGCTTTTTACTTGGCCTCCTTTGTTGACCTCTCTCACAAAGTTTATATTAATTAAGAGTGATAGTAAATTGATCACTGAAATGAAGAGTTTTCCCCTTGTCTGAAATGCTGTTTTATTTTCTATAATTCACAATCCTTTTAAAGCATGTTTAATGCTTAAGACATAAACTTGTAGTTTGCCTAAATTATGCACCACGTCTAAGTACCACAGACATACAGATAATACTGCAAATATTCTAATTCTTTCCATGGCTTTTATCAATGAGTAGTCAAGAGGACCAAATTGTAGTGTTTGATATTTTGTTAACTAATTCTAGAGCTGGGTGTGTTGCTTAACTTCCCTGAGTCTCAGGGAAAAGAGGATGAGATAGATGGGTGTCTTCCAGTTTTAAGATCCTAATTTTACAACTAGAAAAGAAAATCTCTTTTGTTAGAAAACAGTTTTGCTGATTTCAGAAAAAAGTCAAACACTGCTCTTTATTTTTTCCTTTGGACAGTTTACCAAAAACATTTCATGAAAGTGTGATTAGGGGAAAGAAAACTACCTGACACAAGTGAAAGCAAACTCTTAGTCTTAGAAAAGGTACTATTGCCTAAAGCAAGGGTCCCCAACTCCTGGGCTGTGGATGGGTACTTGTCTGTGGCCTGTTAGGAATTGGACACACAGCAGGAGGTGAGCAGCTGGCCAGCAGTCATTCCCAGCTGAGTTCTAGGTGGTAATGTGAACTGCACATGCGAGGGATCTAGGTTGCACAATCCCAATGAGAATCTAATACTTCATGATTTGAGGTGGAACAGTTTCATCTAAAAATCATCCCCTTGGCCAGGCGTGGTGGCTCATGCCTGTAATCCCAGCACTTTGGGAGACCAAGGTGGGAGGATCACCAGGTCAGGGGTTCGAGACCAGACTGACCAACATAGTGAAAACCCGTCTCTCCTAAAAATACAAAAATTAGCTGGGCACGGTGGCACATACCTGGTAGTCACAGCTACTTGCCAGGCTGAGGCAGGAGAATCGCTTGAACCCGGGAGGTGGAGGTTGTGGTGAGCCCAAATCATGCCACTGCACTTCAGCCTGGGCAACAGAGCAAGACTCCATCTCAAAACAACAACAACAACAAAATCCCCTGTCTCCTCATCCATTGGAAAAAAAGTTGTCTTCCATGAATCTGGTCCCTGGAGTCAATAAGGTTGAGGACTGCTGACCTAAAGGACTCCAAATACATTGAACTAATAGGATACTAAACCTAAAACAAGAAATAGGAGACTAAACTAAACAAACTAAAACTAAAACACTTAAAAATGACATTTGTGTAACTTCACAATCTGAAAGTATTTTTTTTTAAACACCAGATCTTTTTAACTGTCTCAATAAAAGAGAGAATTTTTGAGCTGGGAATGAAAATGTCAAATCAGTCAAAACTGATAAATTGGGTACTCAGATTAATTTGTTTATAATATCAAATATTTTTCTTAAAATTCAATAATGTACATGTACATTATTAAAATAAATATTATATACCTTTATATAATATGTCAATAACTTTCAAAAATTGATTTTGAAATGTTAAAGAGATAGCCCCAAATTTCCATTTTTGTTTTGCCCCTAAAGATACACATTATGGGATGAACACCAACCCAGTGCTACAGCTTTGACATCACCATCTCACAGCTTTGTAACCTTAGTATGTTAGGTGATTATGGTTGTGAGATACAGAAACTCAACCATGTTACTTTGGGAATTAGTGTGTTGAGGTTTGGTTTCTTCTCATTTGGTTTATAAAGAATACCTATGAAATTTCAGCCATGAAATCAAGTGTTCCATGAACAGCAGAAAAGTTGAACAATCAAGAAGCCTGATATGGCTTGATTGGCTCTGTGTCCCCACCCAAATCTCATCTCGAATTATAATCCCCATGTGTTGAGGAAGGGAAGTGATTGCACTACAAAGCTGGTTTCCCCCATGCTGTTCTGTGATAGTGAGTGAATGCACAAGATTTGATGGTTTTATAAATGGTAGGCTTTCCTATGCTCACACACGCTCACTATTCTCTTGCATGCCACCATGTAAGATGTGTCTGCTTCCCCTTCCATAGTGAGTATAAGTTTCCTGAGGCCTCCACAGCCATGTGGAACTGTGAGTGAATTAAGCCTCCTTTGTTTATAAATTACCCAGTCTCAGGTATTATTGTATAGCAGTGTGAGAATGGACTAATACAGACCCTCAGAGGAGAGGAATGCAATTAAATTGTGCATTCTGGAAGACAGAATTTAAAGGACATCAGAGGAAGTTTGTAGCCTTAAGAGCAGGGGTTCTCATTCTGGTGGAATGTCCCAATCATCTCAGGAGTACTTAAATATGCAGACTTTTGAGGTCCCATCTACAAAGGTTCTGGTCTAGTTGACCTGGGGGAAAAGCTCCCAGCTAGATTGTGAATGTCCTGCTCTGTGTAGTTTGATGTATGGTTCCTTTTTTGGTGCCTGCTGCCTGATGACCCAGCCACTAGCTGACTCTCTCAGCTTCTCCCCTACCTTCTTTTCCACAACCTCATTGCCTTGGATCCTTCAAGCCTTACCTGTAACTTCACCTTCTTAGTGAGACCTTCCCTCATAGTAAAAATTGTACCCCATCCCCCAGCACTTTTTATTCCCCTTTCCTGCATTATTTTTATTCAGCACTTATCACCGTCTAATATATGATTTGATTTGCTTCTTTGTGTTTATTGTCAGTTCCATCCACCAGAATGTAAGATTCAAGGCAGAATTTTTATGTATTTTGTACAAACTGTCTCCCCAGGACCTAAACACAGGAGATGCTTAATCAATACTTATTGAATGAATAGGTGAATGGATATCTGCTGCTTAGCCATTATTTGGTAGACATTAGCTTCTGCTTGCTGGTGATCTGTCAGGGCCCTTCGTGCCCATGGACACCCTCTGTGACTCCTGGATTTTAGCTTCCCCAATTGATTGCCTGATTGGATCAGGGTATTTTTGGACTGATTTTTTCCCCCAGGTCATTTTTTGAATGGGTATGACTTGTCTGTGTCTAGGTCAGTGTGCACTCAGGGGCAATCAACAGTGATTCAGGGATTACACACACAGTACAAAAGAGTACTGCCTAGGGCCACCATTCAGCAAGGGCTGGAGGAGGGGCAGTTTCTCCAAGCCAACCTTGGTGCTGGATGACTGTTCAGCAAATTACCTAACCGCGATGAGCTTCAGGAAATTTGCAGTAACAGCACCAGTTTGTCTGAGACAGACTGGGAATTCTTCAGTGGTTCAAGTGAACAATATATGGAACATGCTCGCAGAAGGCGTTTTCACTATTAATTTATAATATGACTAAAACAAGATGAGTATGGGAAGTTACATAATTTTGGATGACATTTAAATGTGGCTTAAAAAAAAAAAAGCCTGCTGGTATGGTAGCTCACTCCTGTAGTCCCAGCTACTCGAGAGGGAGGATCACTTGAGGCCACGAGATTAAGAACTTGAGACCAGCCTTGTCAATACAGGAAGACCTCATCTCTTAAAAATAAATGAATTAGGCCAGGAGCAGTGGCTCATGCCTGTAATCCCAGCACTTTGGGAGGCTGAGGCAAGTGGATCACAAGGTCAAGAGTTTGAGCCCAGCCTGGCCAACATGGTGAAACCCCATCTCTACTAAAAATACAAAAATTAGCTGGGCATGGTGGCATGTGCTTGTAGTCCCAGCTACTTGGGAGGCTGAGGCAGGAGGATTGCTTGAACTTAGGAGGTGGAGGTTGCAGTGAGCTGAGATCATGCCACTGCACTCCAGCCTGGGTGACTCCATCTCAAAAAAAAGAAAATAATTAATTAATTAATCTAAGAGAAATAGTAGAGGAGAAATTAAAAATTTAGAAACGTGTTGCTTGATGTGCCTTTGGATTCTTTTTTTTTTCTCCAAAATGAGCCTTTGGATTCTTCTTCCCCACCCTTTAATGTTTTTAAAATGTTACTCTCATTTCATATTGATTTCTAGTTGGCAGGGGCTTCTGTACATAACTTCCAAAGTGATATTTAAGAGGAATAAATGCAAAGATCTGCACTGTTTCCAAACTCAAATTGCAAAATACAGGTTGAAGAAGATATGGTTTTATTGCTGTCTATATGTTAAAGACTTAAAAGGATTTGGGGGTAATTTTTGCTTGTTTTTAGTTGGCAATGACATGCTATTTATGAACAGTATGTGATGGTAGAAAAATAATGTGATATCAAACTGAATTTTGAAATATCATCATTAGAATGCATAAAATTGTACTCCTCTACTCCTCTCTTTATTGGAATATTGGATTCAGTTCTAGGTGCCACATTTTCAGAGTCACTGGCGGATGTTTAGATAAGAGCGTATGGAGATGAATGGGACATGAATAAAGAGTGAGTGGAGAAGGCACACACTGTGACTGCTGACTTCAAATGTTTACAAGGCTGCAAAAGGGGAGAGAACCAGGCTGTTTTGTATTAAACAAATGTTAGTACCAGGTTCAGATTCACTGGACACATTAATACACATTGCATTCATATTTACAATAATGATTTAAGGCGCTATG
Organism: Cebus imitator; assembly: GCF_001604975.1. Taxonomy (NCBI): domain Eukaryota; kingdom Metazoa; phylum Chordata; class Mammalia; order Primates; family Cebidae; genus Cebus; species Cebus imitator. Next base: position 2,682,097 of record NW_016107393.1, on the reverse strand, counting down.
ATTATCATTTTCCCCTTTTAGAATGGAGCAAACTCATACTTGCAGCAGAATTGTGCTTTTTCAAGGTCACACAGCTAGGAAGTCATAAACCCAGGATTTGACCACACTTCTTTGGAGTTTAAGTCCAGTGGTGTTTCTACCAATACTGGTAGCTACCCACCAAATGTATACAGACACACATTTCAGTTGAACATAGGAACTAGTAGGACTGTTTACAAATGAACACTGTTATGAGGTCATGAATGGTTTCCTATCACTTGGAGTTTAAACTTATGCTGGATAGCTACTTTGCAAGGATCTCGTACCTTTATAGCAAAATATTAAAAACAAATGCTAATCATAGAGCCAAAGAAACTCCACAAGTGAAGTCTCATGACTGTAAGTGATAGAGATAAGTTCATTCAGTAGTTATTGGAAAACGTAGCATCCAAATTTCTTTCTCTGAATTTACAGTCTAATGTTTTTTTCCATTGTAGCAGTTATCTCTCATCTAACACCTAGGTAAATACAATGTGGAACCAGAAGGTATGGAAAGAGGAAGGGCAGGGATATTTTGTGAATTCCTGTAATGGATTGCTTGGCATGCTCTTGTTTTATTAGGTAAGCAAAGAATGTCAGTGGTAGTTGGAGAGAGTTTAAAATGATAAGCAGAGAATGCCACATAGTCGAGAAAGAAAAAACAGAATACCATGGAAGGCTAAAAAAGTCAGGGACTATGGATTTCACTGTATTTTCTTCTTGTTGAGTAGATGCTCAACATTTATTTGTTGGAATGGAAAATGATTTCAACACTTCAGCAAACAGTAAAAGAGAACCTTCTTTGTGCTAAGCACTGTGCTATGTTCTGGGGAGAAAAAATGAACCAGACAAAATCCCTATCCTTTTAGGGACACACAGTCTAGAAAGAAAAGGCCACTAAGCAAGACAAAGGGAAAAAAGCAAGTACTAAAGATTATCATAGGGAATACTGTAGACAAATGATTTTATGAAAGCAGAGAGAAAAAGAGTATTTAGTTCATTGTAAACGTGTGGGGTAAGGATGCGGATGTGGTGAAAGGTGATGTCAGGGAAGATTCCAAGGAGGGAGTGATGCACTATCTTCATTATCTTGAAGGATAACAGGAGTTCAGCTGGTTAGATGAGGAATGGATTTCAGGTGGGGAAAACTACAAGGGCACAGAGACAAACTCTGTTGAATTTGTGTGATATGTAGATATATTAGGAGTTGAAGCTGGAGCCAAGGAGGTCAACAGATTAGACTTTAAATGGCTTTGTATACCATGGTAATGAGTTTGAACCTGATTTAACCAGGTGCAGCGATTGAATGATTTTTAAAGAGGTACGTTTCCTGCTGAGCTCTGTCTTTTTGGAGCACTCTCTCTGGCAGTTATAAGGAACTGAAACAGAAGTGAAATTAAAGGCTTGACCTAAAGAGTGGCAAAGAGGCAAAGAGGCTGAAGTCATGGAGACAGGCTGTTATTCACAGAATTAAGAGTAAGAATTTATCTATGGGATTTTAAGTCAGAAAACTTTAGTGGAGAGAAATTTGGTTGCTTAGTTGTTGGAATGGCAAGATTTTATCAACAGAATTAGGTGCTACTGAAGTGAGTGGCAGAGTGAATACCATGGAAGTCTTGAGATTGGGACTACACAGCTGCTCTGATCTGGTGTGCATTTGCTGATGACTCTTTTGAACTGAATTCAGGAAATGACACAAAAATGATTTGCTCAATAAAATGAGAACGAGGACTCTGAATTCAGTATATTTAAAGAAAAATAACTAGGTTGGTAAAAATGGAGAAGTAGCTATTATTAGGAAGTCCCATTTGTGGATTAATTTTGGACTGCCCAATGGAAAGATCCTCAAAGCGAAACAAATGCCTTGAATCCAGCCCTTTCTCACCGCAACCCTTTCCCCTTCATCTGCCTTCATCCTTCAGTCACAGCACCGCTTGGCAGTGGGTACTTGGGAGCAGCTCTTGGAGACCTTGTAATCGAACCTTCGAACTACAGGATGAGGTCAGGGGAAATAAATGACTTGCCAAGATTCCTCCCTTAAGCCCAGACTTCTGACTTCAGGTCTGGGGACCTGCCACTCCTCCAGACTGCCTCCCACCTGGGGAACCTGGGCCTCGGCGAGAGGCGGGGAAGGCAGGGTCCAGCTGGGAGCACTAAGTCCTCCTGGCACTCAGCCCTCAGCCCCGGGCCTGGCGGGACGCCCCGCCCCGCCCCTTTTCCCCCTTCCCCCTTCCCCCTTCCTGAGCCGGGCTGGGTCGCTGTACCGCCGTCACCCGGGCGCGCGCGGGGTCGCGCGGACGCGGCTCCGGCCGCGGGTGCCGAGAGGTCGCCGGGCCACCCGCACCGCCGCCCCCCGCCTGACGCACGGAGGGGCCGGGACGCGATTTGCCACGAGTGACTGGAGTCGCCGCCGCCGCCGCCGCCCGGGCCCGCTCCGCCCCCAGCCCGCCTTCCTCCCGCCGCGCCCTCCGCCTCCTCCCGCACCTCGCTAGCGTTCCCCTGTCCTCCCCAACGCCCCGGAGCCGCCGTCCGCTAGCGCGGGCGCCAGCCAGGTGAGTGTGGCCGCCGCTCGGCCCCGACGGCCCGGGCGGGAGGAGCGCGCAGGCCTAGCGGCCGGGTGGCCGGCGTGGGCCGGTGTTGGCAGCGGCGGTAGCGGGCCCGGCTTTCTTCCCCCGCGCGGGCCGCTGAGCCGCGGGGCTGCGCAGTGAAAGAGGGGCCCCCGCCCCGCCACCCCCGCCTCTCCCAGCGCCCCGGCCGCCCCCGCCGCCTCAGACAAAGCGCCGGAGGTGGGAGCCTCGCGGGCCGCCTTTGCCTCCGCGCCGCCTGCCGGGTGCGGCCGCGGCTCGCAGAGACCGGGCCGCGCACTTCTCCGTTCCTGAGCGCCCTTGTTCATTTCTGGGTGAAAGGGACCCGAATTGTGCAACAGGTTTGGGCGTTAATCCTTATTTTCCGTCGGGTCTCTCCTGCCAGCGTGCAGGGACCAGATGTGGCGCCCGGCTCTGGGGCGAGTCCCCGCGTTCAGCGCCCGCGGCTGGCTCCTTTGTGTGACCGGTGACCGGCCCTGTCGGGTGGGTGGGGGACACGGGCTCGAGGCCCCAGGGCTGTGCCGAGGCTCCTGGATGCCTCCTCAGGGCGCGGGGATTGGCTTCCACGGGCCTGCCGGGGGTTAACACCCCTCCAGCCTTTAGGAGAGTCACAAAGGAGAAGAGAGGGCCGGTTGGCCAGGTCCGTGGTTGTGTGTTTATTTTTCTATTTTAGGTAGACTCAAATTAGAAAAGAGCCGCAGTCTGACCAGCTCTTGAAGGTACGGGTGGGATTTCACCCTGGGATGCAGGGTTTGGACTTGGCTGTTGCTGTGACAGCCCCCGTGGTTTTCCTGGTGCTTTGACATCGCGGGAGAAGTTGGGAGTGTTGCCGAGGGAGTAACTGGATAGCAGCTGTTTGACAGGTCGTCTCTTGCTTCACGTTTTGCCTGTGTCAAGCATGCCCACCATGTATCCCCACATAGCTTGGCAAGCCATCAAATTTAAACTGCTACTCAAAATGCCCCCGTGTTGGAAAATCCTAATCCTTATACATGCATACATACATACATACACAGACACACATACATATTTTTGTTTTTTCTTTTTTGGTTGACTAAATCTTATTTTCTTAGTGTGAGAATTTTCCCCCCAAGAAAGAATGCATAATAAGGTACAGTTTATCTTTGTTTACATACTTTGGGTCATGCCAATACCTAGCTAGTTTCATTGGTATGCTATTTTAGTGTAACAATACTAAATGGAAGGTATCTTCCTTTAACTTTGAGCAACAAAATATGTCTTTGTTCTAGAACCAGGAAGCTTTTATACGTAATACTTTTTCTGGGTAAAAGTTGGTTACTGTCGTTGCCCCATGAATAAATACGTGAAAAAATTCCCAAAGGACCCAGAAAGCATTTCATAATTCTATAGGCTGTTTTTATGTTCCAAATTCCAGGAAATCATTTTGTTGAATATTTATTCGAACAGTCTAGACTAAATTTAATCTTAAAACTTGGGCCTACTCTAATTAAGGTTCCCCAGCATTAGAAAAATGGATTGCATTTACTAAAAAGTTTAGTCCCTGTGAGTAAGAATCGAATGGAATAATTCATGTAAGAGATTGGAGCTAATGATGGACTAGGAATCTGACAACAGAATGCAGAAAATAGGAAGTTGTAAGTAGAGGTCATGAGGTTGCACCTACTTGGGTTTTAGTTGATTGCTAGGCATTTAATGGCATTTTAAACAGGTAATCTTGCTAATCACGTATCTGAAAATGAAATGTCCATTAATTAAAAAAGCAAAACATAGCATTTTGACCTTTTTTAAAAACCGTACTTTATAAGGACTCCTTGAAGCTTTTCCACTTTCTAAAATTGAACTTGGCATTAATTACATTTCTTTTGAAAAAATGAAATTGTACCAAACTAATCTGATTTGTAGAAAGTTTCTCTGTTATAGTAGCTTTACTTTACTAAAAATACCATTCATCTGTATAGTAGCTAACTTCAAAGATCTTTTAAAGCTGTTACAAGCAGCAGGAGCAACCTCTTGAGGAAAGTAGAATATTTACTAATAAGTAGCAAGCAGAAAAGTGAGCCATGATTGGGCCACTGCATTCTGTCGTGGCTGACAGAGCAAGACCTTATCTCAAAAAAAAAAAAAAAAAGAAAAAGAAAAAGAAAAATAGCAGAGGCTTAAATTTTTATAATAGTTTTCTTTGAGATACAATTCATATGCCATGGAATTCACTTTTTTAAAGTATACAATTCAGTGGTTTTGGCGTATTCACAAAATTGTGCAAATGTCAACACTAATTCAGGAACTAAAAAGAAACTTGTACCTTTATTGCTATTCTCCCCATATTTGACAACCACTACTTTATGTGTCTATGTATTTGCCTATTCTGGACATTTCATGTGAATGGAATCATGTGGCCTTTTTATCTTTCACTTAGCATAATGCTTTCAGGGTTCATTTATATACTGTATATCAATATTTCACTCCTTTTATGGCAGAATAATATTTCGTTATATGGCTATGCCATATTTGTTTATCCATTCTTCAATTTGTGGGCATTTGGGTTGTTTCTACTTTTTGGCCATAATCATGTTATGAATAATGAATAATGTGGATACTCATTTACAAGTTTTACAAATTTTTGTGTGTTATATATGCTTTCAGTTTTCTTGGGTATATACCTAGGTGTGGAATTGCTAGTCATATGGTAATTCTGTTTAACTTGTTGAGGAACTGCCAGACTGTTTCCCAGAGCTGCTGCACTGTTTTACGTTTCTTCTAGCCACATCCTTGCCAACACTTGTTAATGTTTGTCTTTTTGATGATAGCCATCCTAGTGGCTGTGAAGTGATAACACATTGTGATTTTCATTTGTATTTCGTCTTTTCATGTTTTTATTGGCCATTTGTATATAATCTTTGGAGAAGTGTCTAATTCATAGTAGTTTCTGTGTTTTTTACATGTATTTTCTAATTTAATCTTTTAAATGATGCTGTAAGGCAGGTTTAGTCCTATTTTACTGCCAGGAAATTAAAGTGCAAAGAAGTTTAATCATCTGCTTGTTTTTTTAACCTTACAGTTAAGAGACAAGGTCTGAATGTAAACTCGGGTTTTCTGACTCTATTTCCTGGACTCAAGGAGGCATACAGAAGTTAAATTGTGTTTGTGAATGTCTGGCTGATCAGTAACAAAGTGAGAGAAAAATAAAAAATCAAACAATAACAAAGAATAAGGTATTTGTGGCCATACTGCCACATATTCATCAGATTTTATTACGCTTTTTCAAATAAATTTCTTTTCTTGTGTCATAATAAGGTAGGTCTGCTTTCCACATTTCCAACGGGGAAACAGAGTCAGAGTGATTCAACCTTCTTAATGGCATAGCTGATCCTAGAAGCCACTATTTGAATAGTATATATGTATATATATATAGAGAGAGTAGAAGCTGAAAATCTCCCTTCACTTTTTGTCTTTTTCCTCTTTTTCACGCCTAAGACCACTTCCATCTTAGAGAAACCACTGTTAACAGTCTGAGGTTTATCTTTCCAAACCTGTATCTTTGCATTTATTGTGTGTATTTATGAATAAATTTTTATATTCCACCACACATACATACATGTTTCTATTCACAATGTTTTTTCTTTTACAGATGGGATTTTACTAAATATATTCCTTTGTTTTTCACAGAAATATGTTAAATTTTTGCATCTGTAATTACAAAGGATAAATCTAATATTTACGTTTTCATTTAAGTTTGCTATCCATGCGTGGCTTTGGTGTCAAAATGAAGCCAGGATTAAGAATGATTGGGAGACTTTCCACTTTTTTCTGTGCTCTGGAACGGTTTAAAATGCCCTTTAAACATTTACTAGAAATCATCTGACAACTGTGGGGGCAGAAAGAGATCTGAGATGACCTTTCTAATTTTTTTTTTCTTTTGAGACAGGATCTCACTCTGTTGCCCAGGCTAGAGTGCGGTGGGGTGACCACTCTTCACTGCAGCCTCAATCTTCTGGGCTCAAGTGATCCGCCCACCCCAGCCTCCCAGGTAGCTGAGATTACAGACATGTGCCACCATGCCCAGCTAATTTTTGCATTTTGTAAAGATGAAGTTTCTCTGTGTTGCCCAGGCTGGTCTCGAACTCCTGAGCTCAAGTAATCCGCCCACCTTGGCCTCTTCAAATGTTGGGATTACAGGTATGAACCGCTGCACCTGGCTGTTTTTCTTATTTGTAAAATGGCGATAATTCCTACCTCATAAAAGTGTTGAAAATATTAAATGAAATGTGAGCCGATATATGAAAAGGCTCAGTAGTTGCATCTAATATAAAGAAAAAATATAAACTGTAACATGCTATACAAATGTAAATTTGTTACTACAGTTATTGTAATTATCTTTTAACCTAATAGGAACAAATTTAAGTTGATAGGATTGGGAGCTAGGGACAGTTGCCACTAATAAATCAGAAGGATCTGTAAAAATTCACAGGCCATTTGGGATTTGATTCTAGTAGACAATGATATCTAAATTCTCACACTCTTTAAGAAGGGTAGTAGGGAAAATCATTGAGTAAACAGATCTGGATTAATCTTGTTTTATCACTTGTTAGCTTTGTGACTTTGGACAAACTAATTTCTCAGTAAAATGAGATAACACCTACTTTATAGATCAGTTATAAAGAAAGAGATTAGTTTCTAGCATGTAATAGGTGTTCAAAATAGTCATTTTTTTTTCTTTGCATGTGGTGAATACCCAGCAGTGACAAACCTGAGATGTTGAGGTCTGTTATTTTAAGGTTGCTTGATGTGGCGGAAAGAATATTAAGCCCTAAGGTAGACTTTTATTCTGTCATATGTTTATTAGCTATTGGCTATGGATGAATCACCTCAGTACTCAGATCCTTGTGTTTTCCTTACCTATAAAAAAGCTAGAGAACTAACACTAGGCACTTTACAAACCTTATCTCATTTAATCTTTCTAATAATCCTGTCAGATAGAGATGATTTTAATTTCTCTTTCTAATAGATAAAGAAACAAAGTTGCAATAATTGGATTTTCCAAGGTCTACGTGGTGGACTCCCCCAGTCCTGGCCGTATTCTTTGGCTTATTACAACTATTCACTCCTGGGATGTTAGAGCATGCCCCTATATACAGGGAATACCAAGGGGGGAACCTACTATAAACTGTAATACAAAGTGTATGAATAAACTAAGCCGGTGTTGGATGAGACTACTTATTTGTTAATGATTTCCACTAATAAAATACAAATAGAAGATTGTTAATGTGTCCCAATGCCAATGCTTAAGGGTAGTAAATTTAAGATAATACTTCATCTTCTAATAATCACTTTATCTAAATAATTTATTACCTAGTCCTAATTGCATTTCCAGTTTGACCAGGTAAAGCAGAGAAGTGAATTAGTAAGTTAGTGGTCAGAGCTGGTTTGATAGCAGGCTGTGTGTGTGTGTGTGTGTGTATGTGTGTAAGAGCTGAGAAGTACACTTCTTCAGCAGCTTGGCATATGCAGAAATTGCAGATTCTTGGAAAGAAATAATCTGGATTATAATTCATTGTCTTCCACAAGATTTGCAGAGTCATTTAGAAAATGAACCTGCCTTTGTCAGCTGATTTGTAAAGACCTATTGATTATATTCTTGAAGGATGGTAATATTGTCTTTCCTTTACTAGGTATTGTCAAAGCTTTTGCTTAATGATTTTCATTTTATTTGATCAGGTTCAGTGATATTGATTTTGTGTCCTTGCACGCTTTGTGCTAGGGATATATCAAAACAATGCTGTTGAGAGATCACAAATTGAATTGTGATTCAGTGATAGTTTAGAAAGTTTAGGAATTCTATCTGTTGGGGCTTCAGTTATCATATTTTTGAAGTAGAAGTGGGAATTACTGTGTTTAGGTTAGATAATTTTTATCAGAAAAGGCTTGAATTGCACTGTGTAAATTCTCACTGACATTGCTGCTTTTCTGCAGAATACAAAGTACTTTGGAGCTTTATATAAGAATTAGAAAGCATGGTTCTTGTTTTCAAAGAGTTTATAATCTAACTAGGAAGGCAATGAAGGAAGAAACTGAGTAAAAGGATAGAGGGCTCTTACAGCTTGTGCCTTGCCTTTGTAAAATCAATTTTGCCACATTGGGCTTTGGTAAGGTATCACAGGTCTCTCCTGAGGGACAATATGAGAAACATCTAATCCTTTGAAGACTGGTGGTTATGTGTCTTCTATGTTTTGATCATTCTGGGGGCGGGGGTCTCTGCTTTATAAAATTACTGTTGGGTTTAACTACCAAGGGTATCTCCCCTTCTGAGTACTTCTTTGTGTATCTTTTAGAATGCCTGGGTTTTCCTGTTTGTTATGGCTACTAGAAAGCCAGAACTAGATTTGTGGCCCATTCCTGAACAGATAAATAGATTTTCTATATATGTATTTTTAAGACAGAGTCTAGCTGTCACTAGGCTGGAGTGTAATGGTGCGATCTTGGCACAATGCAGCCTCTGCCTCCTGGGATCAAGCGATTCTCCTACCCCAGCCTCCCGAGTAGCTGGAACTATAGACCCGCACCACCACGCCCAACTAATCTTTGTATTTTTAGTAGAGACAGGGTTTCACCGTGTTGGCCAGGATGGTCTTGATTTCCCGACCTTGTGATCCACCCACCTTGGCCTTCCAAGGTGCTGGGATTACAGGCATGAGCCATTATGTCCTGCCTATGTTATACAATTTTTAACCTTTTCCTTGGCAGCATTTTTTTTCTCTCTTCTTTGCTTTTATCTTTAATTTTTTAAATTGTTATAGTTCATTTGTTGTGTCTTTGATCCTTTTCATAACAAAATGGCGTATATACAAATATAGGCATACCTCTAAGATATTGCCAGTTCAGTTTCAGACCACCACAATAAAGCAT
>NW_016107393.1:2664249-2672549 GCF_001604975.1 Cebus imitator | reverse complement strand
TTTTTTGGTTTCTCAGTGCATGTAAAAGTTATGTTCTCACTGCAGCTTACAAAGTATGTAATAGAATTAGGTCTAAGAAACTATGTATGTATATCTTCATTTAAAAATACTTTATTGCTAAACAATGTTACGTACAGATCCTCTAAGCCTAAGTAAGTTGTAATCTTTTTGCTGGTGGAAGGTCTTACCTCAGTGTTTACAGCTACTGACTGATCAGGATGGTAATTGCTGAAGTTTGGGGTAGCTGTGGAAATTACTTTCTTGCTTTTTTTTTTTTTTTCATAAGGGCTGCCCCCTGAACCCGAATAGGTTCAAGATAGACTCCCTCATTCTATAACATAGAATGAGATGTGTCCTGATTTTAAATAAAATTGAAAAAAAAAAAAAACAAACAAAAATGAAGTATGCCACATTGATGGACTCTTTTTCTCGTGAAAGATCTGTAGCATGAGATGCTGTTTGGTAGCACTTGAGCTGCAGTAGAACTTTCACAATTTGAGTTAGTCCTCTCAAACCCTGCCACTGCTTTGTCAACTAAGTTTTTGTAACGTTCTAAATCCTTTGTTGTCATTTGAACAATGTTTATGGCATGTTCACCAGGAGTAGATTCCATCTGAAGGAACTACTTTCTTTGCTTCTCCATAAGAAGCGACTCCTCATCTGTTCAAGTTTTATCATGAGATTGCAGTAATTGAGTCACATCTTCAGGCTTTACTTCTAATTCTAGTTCTCTTGTTATTTCCACCACATCTGCAGTTACTTTTTCTACTGAAATTTTGAACCCTTTAATGTTATTCATGGAAGTTGGGATCAACTTCTTCCAAACTCCTGTTCATGTCAGTATTTTGACCTCTTTCCATGAATCACAAATATTCTTAATGGAGAATATTGATCTAGAAAAGATTGATGAATCTTTTCTAGAATGTTCTCAGTTTACTTTGCCCAAATCCGTTGGAGAAATGACTATCTATGGCAGCTAAAGCTTTTGAAATGTATTTCTAAAATATTAAGACTTGAAAGTCAAAATTACTCCTGATTCATGGGCCACAGAATGACTTTTGGGTTAGTAGGCATGGAAACATTAGTCTCCTTGTACATCTCCTTCAGAGTCCTTGGAAGACCAGGTGCATTGTCAATAAGCAGTAATATTTTGGAAGGAATCTTTTTTTTTTTCCCTGAGCAGCAGGTCTTAATAGTAGGCTTAAAAGATTCAGTAGACCATGCTGTAAGCACATATGCTGTTATCCAGTCTTTGTTACTCCACTTATAAAGAACAGACTGAGTAGATTTCAGTCTGTTCAAAATGGTAAATGAGAATCAGCTTTCACTTAAGGTCACTAGCTGCATTAGCCCCTAACAAGAGTCAGCCTTGCCTTTAAAATTTTGAAGCCATTTACTTCTCTTTCTCTGTGAAAGTCCTAGATGGCATCTTGGTCCAATAGAAGGCTGTTTTATCTACATTGAAAATCTGTTGTTTATTGTATCCACCTTCATCAGTTATCTTAGCTAGAGCTTTTTGATAACATCCTGCAGCTTCTGTATCAGCACTTGCTGCTTCAACTTTCACATTTATGTTATGGAGATGGCTTGTTTCCTTAAACCTCATGAACCAACTTCTGCTAGCTTCAAACTTTCCTTCTGAAGTGGCCTTACCTCTCAGCCTTCATATAATTGGCAAGAACTAGTGCCTTGCCCTGGATTGGGTTTTGGCTTAAGGGAATGTTGTGGCTGGTTTGATCTTCTATCCAGACCACTGGACCTTTCTCCACATTAGCAATGTGGCTGTTTCACTTTCTTACCATTTGTTTGTTTTCTGGACTAGCACTTTCAATTTCCTTCAGGAACTTTTCCTTTGCATTTACAGCTTGACTGTCACAAGGGACCTAGCTTTCGATCACTGTTGTCTTTTGACATACCCTCCTCAGTAAGCTTAATCATTTCTAGCTTTTGATGTAAAGTGAGAAATGTGACTCTTCCTTTCACCTTAACATTTAGAGGCCATTGAAGGATTATTGATTGGCCTAATTCAATATTATTGTGTCTCCTGGAATAAAGAGGCCTGAGGAGAAGGAGGAATACAGGAGAGCCCCCAGTCAGTGGAGCAGTCAGAATGCACACAGTATGTATTGATTAAGTTCACCATCTTATATGGGTGTGGTTCGTGGTGCCACCAAACAATTACAGTAGTAACATCAAAGATCACTGGTCACAGATCACTGTAACAGATACAATAATAATGAAAAGTTTGAAATATTGTTAGAAAAAACAAAATGTGACACAGAAACACAAAATGAACACATGCTGTTGGAAAAATGAGTTGATAGACTTGCTCCACATACAATTGCCACCAGCCTTCAATCTATGAAAAATACAGTATCGGCAAAGCACAGTAAAGCAAAGTGTTTTAAAGTGAGATATGCATGTAAATATTCATAAAATCCATGGTAAGTATATTGAGGGAAACATTAATATAGTAGGGACTAGATATGGCAAGTAGGCTTTAATTTCATGGGCCAGCTTTGATTGATAGTGAAGATTTATTGAGAAGTTAGTTGGACGCAGCTTCTGGATTTAGTGGGAAAGGATACTGTGATCATTGAGCAATGTTTATTGTTATGAGTAGGAGTAGTGATGGCATGAGTTCCTGTATTTGCTCTCCTTGGTATAGATAGAATATTCAGAATGCTAAATAGCATGTAGGTGGGTGGCTTTTAAGTTTGGAGTTAGGTTTTGCAGGGAGAGATGTGGATTTGAGGAAAAATGCTGTTGACTCTTTTGAATTAGCAGTCAGATTGGTTCAGCTAGAATAAAAAGTCTGTAGTGCATTAAGGAGAAATGAGGTTGGTGGAAAAAGTGAGGAAGGGGGATGTGGGAAGCCTTAATTGATAGATGGAGTAGATTAGATTTTGTTGTTCAGCTCCTAAATTTGTTTTTCTCATTAATCCTCTACATGATTTTCATAGTCTTTGTCTTGGTTCAGCTCCTGGTTATCCTTTTTATTTTAAAAGTTAATTATTGTTGGGCACGGTGGCGCGTACCTGTAGTCCCAGCTACTCAGGAGGCTGAGGTAGGAGGATCACTTGAGCCCAGGAGTTGTGGGCTGTAGTGTCTTACGCTGATCGGGTGTCTGCACTAAGTTTGGCATCAATATGGTGACCTCCCGGGAGTGGGGGACCACCAGGTTGCCTAAGGAGGGGTGAACCAGTCCAGGTGGGAAATGGAGCAGGTCAAAACTCCCATGCTGATCAGTAGTGGGATTGCACCTGTGAAGAGCCAGTGCACTCCAACCTGAGCAACATAGCAAGACCCTGTCTCTTAAAAAAAAAAAAGTTAATTACTTTTTGAATAAGTAATACATTCATATGTTTCAAATTTTATTATTATTATTATTTTTTGAGACAATGTAACACTCATCCACCTGGGCTGAAGTGCAGTGGCACAATCAGGGTTCCCTGTAGCCTCGAACTTCTGGGCTCAGGTGATCTTCCTGTCTCAGCTTCCTGAGTAGCTGGGACTACAGGTGCATGCCACCACATCTGGCTAATCTTTGTATTTTTTGTAGAGTCAGGGTTTTGCCATGTTGCCCAGGCTGGTCTCAAACTCCTGTTCTCTAGCAGATCTGCTTGCCTCAGCCTCCCAGAGTGCTGGGATTATAGGTGTGAGCCACTGTGCCTGGCCTCAGAAATTTAAAAGGTTTGAGAGGACACATTAAAAATTCTTTTCATTCCTACTCAACTTCTGAGTTCTCTCCTCCACATAGTCAGTATCATCAGATGCTTATGTGGTCTTCCAGAAATATTTTATGTATACACATATGGTTTCTCATTCTTTTTATGCAAATGACACTTCAGTACCTATTCTTCTATACCACATAGTGTTCTATACCTTTTTTTACTTCTTGGAGAATTTTTTTTTTCCTGTCAATACATAAAATGCTTTCATCTCTTCTATTTTTTAAATACACTTTTTGTTTTAGAATGATTTTGGATTTGCAGAACAGTTGCAAAAATAGTACAACGTCCCCATATGCACCTCACCCAGTTTCAATTTCCACTAACAGTATCCTACCGTGGTTCATTTATCAAAACTAAGAAACTAGCATTAGTGTGTTACTGTTAACTGGAGACTTTCTTTGGATATCACTAGTTTTTCCATTGAAGTCCTTTTTCTGTTTCAGGAACTCACCCAGAAAACAAGATTGCATTTAGTTGTCATTTCTCCTTAATCTCCTCTGACAGTTTCTCAGATTTTTTTTTATGATACTGAGAGTTCTAAGAAGTACTGCTAATTTATTTTAAGACACACACTCTAAAAAACAAAAGCATTGAATCTTACTTTTTGTCAGCTGGATGGAGCTAGTACTGGTGATGGTCCATTGCTCTTTTCCTGTATTTGAGTTTTATGTTTGGAAGTCTGTGAGGTCAACCTAGCCACCTATGTATTTTATGCCTCTCTTCTCCCCAGACTTTTATAGTTCATTTACTCCTTACAGGACGGAGGCTGTAACAACTTTGGGATGTGAGAACAGATTCCTGGGGGTTGGAAGGGAGGAAGATATACAAAAATGGTCACCACACTGAAAGAAGGAAAGGGTATCAAACCAGTAAAGGGAAGTAGACAGTATGAAAATAAGATCTGAATCTTTGCAACTTAAGTCTTAGGTTCTGATAGTTAAGTTTAAAAGAGTGACAGGGACCAAAGAGTGGTCCAGTCACCGATTAACTTTTGGACCAAATTCTCCCAGGCGGGGTATCTGTACTAAAACAGTTTTTCTAGTGGACCCAGCAAAATAAAAAAAACAAAGTCCCTACTTCTTAATTTAACCAAGTCAACCCAAAAGGTAAAAATATCTCTTAGCTGCCTTGAAATGCAAGATAAGCTTTTAAAAAGACAGTTCAGTCCTTGTTTATATCTTTTTCAGATTTGATAGGGAAAGGTGAAAGACAGTGGACTCCTGGGGCAGGAGATATGAAGGATGCTATAGAGAACCTAAAAGATAAGAGAAAGGGGATCTTAAAGGCAGCCCAGAAGACAAACAGATTTTTACAGTTTTTTCTAGATCTTGGATTATCTTTACTCACAGCAGATGAAAGCTGTATACTAGAGATTTCTCCCAGTAGGAGAGGCAGCTAACCAGATACACATCTTGAGTTGTGGTGAGATGGAAGCAACTACTGCTTTATAATTTAGGATGTGTATCCCATTTACTTTCATAATACCTAATAACTCCAAGATTAGAAATAGAGCAAGTTGATGCAATAGGGCCCCTGAATTAAGCGGTTGACAGCACTTGGACTACAGTTTAATTCTGTTCTAAACATACAGTTTCTGTTAAAATGTCGTTTGAGCTAAACTGCTTTTGAGCCTGGAGAGAATATTTAAGCCTGTCATTTACTCATACCTTAGTGTGAATCATTTAAGCCAATTATTGCTATTCTCCTTAATACTTGGCTGACATCAGATACTGTGTAAATAAGAATGTTATACGTGAGAGAATTTTATAATTTACATCTGGTCTTAGTCCATTAAGGCTGCTATAACAGAATACCATATTCTGGGTGGCTTATGAGCAACAAAAATATATTTCTTATGGTTTTGAAGGCTGAGAAATCCAGGATTCAAGCATGGCAGATTTTGTATCTAGTGAGGGCCAGCTTCTTGGTTTGTAGTTGGCCATCTTCTTGCTGTGTCTTCACATGGCAAAAGGGGCAAGGGAGCTCTCCAGATCTCTTTCATAAGGATGCTAATCTCATTCATTAGGTCTGTGTCCACATGAACTAATCACTTACCAAAGGCTTCAACTCCTAATACCCCCACATTAGGTGTTAGGATTTTAACATATGTATTTGTGGGGGAGGACACAAACATTCAGTCTGTAGCACATCTCTTATGCAGAATCATGCTGGATACTGCAGTTGTTGCTTTGGGTAACATTTAAACATTGAGCATAGACTGGTGATTGGAAACACTGGTGTTGGAGCCAGGATAGGGTCTGGTTTAGCACAGAACCTGGCCCTCCTTAATCATTCCATATATGGCAACTAGTATATCTTCATCCACCCCTATGTGACCATTGTTATTCTTGTACTTTATTTTAGAACACATCATTCAAATGTTAGAAAGTATAACAAAGGTTTCAGTTAAGTTTCCCACTCATGTGTAGTAAGATATAAAGTTTCTTTCTGTGGCCATACCCATTTCCTTCTTACCTATTCTTTCCTCCTTAATATCTGGCAGCCATTAATCTATTCTCCATTTCTACAGTTTTGTCATTCAAATGGAATCTTACTGTGTATATCCTTTTGGGATTTTTTTTTTTTAATTCAGCATAATTCAGTGGAGATTCATACACAGGTTAATCTGTTTCCATAGTTCCTTTTTTATTGCTGAGTGGTATTCTGTGGTTTGGATGTGCCACAGTTTATTCACCCGTTGAAGGATGTCTAGGCTGCTTCTAGCTTTTCACTCTTATGAGTAAAGCTGCTGTAAATGTTCATGTATAGATTTTTGTGTGAACATGAGTCTTCATTTCCCTGGGGTGAATGCCTAAGTGTGCAATTGCCAAGTTATATGGTAGTTGCATGTTTAGGTTTTTGAAGTGATTATCAAACTGTCTTCCACAGTGTCTGTACTATTAATATTTTAAATTCCCACTAACAATATATGAATGTTAAAAATAGAAGTATATCCTCACAAATTGTATATGTTGAAGCCCTAACCCCTAGTACCTTAGAATGTGATTGCATTTGGAAACAGGTCTTTCCATAAAGTGATTTTAGTTGAAATTGGGTCTTTAGAGTGGACCCTAATCCATCTGACTGGTGTCCTTAAAAGAAGAAATTCGGGCACCCAAAGAGACACCAGGATATGTGCACACAAAGGAAAGACTATGAAAGGGCAAAGAGAAAAGGCAGTACCTGCAAGCCAAAGAAAGAGGCCTCTGAAGAAACCAAACCTGCCGACACCTTGATCGTGGACTTCTAACCTCCAGAACTGTAAGAAAAGACATTTTCCTGTTAAAGCTACCCAGTCTGTAGTATTTTGTTATGGTTGCCCTAGGAGAATAATACAATGAGTGATCCAGTTTGTTTTGCAGTTTGGTTCTTGACTGTTTTTATTTTAGCCATTGTGGTAGGTTTATAGTCATATCTCACTGTGGTTTTAATTTGCGTTTTCCTGGTGGCTAATGATGTTGAACTTCTCTTCATGTGTTTGTCATCTGTATATCCTCCTTGATGAAATGTCTGTTCATGTCTTCTGCCCATTTTCTATTTGGATTTTTTTTTAACTGTTGGGTTTTAAGCATTCTCTATATATTCTAGAAACTAGTTCTTTGTTGACTATGTGGTTTGTTTTTTCTCCTACTCTGTAGCTTGTCTTTTCATTCATAACATGGTTGTTCACAGAACATGTTTTTAATTTTGATGAAATTTCAGCTGTAGATACTGAAAATTTACTCCTGAAGTTTTAGAAAACTTTTCTTCTAAAAG
Source organism: Cebus imitator (assembly GCF_001604975.1). Lineage (NCBI taxonomy): Eukaryota > Metazoa > Chordata > Mammalia > Primates > Cebidae > Cebus > Cebus imitator. Next base: position 2,665,059 of record NW_016107393.1, on the reverse strand, counting down.
TTTTAGTTTTTCACTTCTCATTGAAGTCCGTGATTGATTTTGGATGAGATATGAGACTTAGGTCAAGGTTCTTTTTTTTTTTTTTATTGCCTGTGGATATCCAGTTGCTCCAGCACCATTTGTAGGAAAAGTGATCTTTCTCCATTGAGTTGTTTTTGTGCCTTTGTCCAAAAGCAATTGGGTGTATTCGTGTGTTTCTATTGGTGGGTTCTCTGTTCTGTTTTATTGATTTATTGGGTTAAGTGATTCCTTCTACTTCATTCTTTTCCAAAATTGTTGTAGGTATTCTTTCTTTGCCTCTGTACATAAATTTTAGGGTACATTTTTTTTTTCTATACTTACAAAGAATTTTGATAGAATTATGCTAGGAATTGCATTTAACTCATACAAATTCAGAGAGAATTGACGTCTTTACTATAGTGATTCTGCAAATCCATGAACATGTTGTGCCTCTGTTTTGTAGATCTTCTTTGATTTCTCTCATCATTCAGTAGTTTGTAGTTTGCAGCATACAAGTATTATACACATTTTGTTAGATTTTTTTTTTTTTTTTTGACGGAGTTTCGCTCTCCTTACCCAGGCTGGAGTGCAATGGCACGATCTCGGCTCACTGCAACCTCCGCCTCCTGGGTTCAGGCAATTCTCCTGCCTCAGCCTCCTGAGTAGCTGGGATTACAGGGTACACCTTTTTTTTACAGGGTACGCGCCACCATGCCCAGCTAATGTTTTGTATTTTTAGTAGAGACGGGGTTTCACCATGTTGACCAGGATGGTCTCGATCTCTTGACCTCGTGATCCACCCGCCTCGGC
>NW_016107393.1:2596200-2663692 GCF_001604975.1 Cebus imitator | reverse complement strand
TGAATAGGCAGGGTTTCCTTATGTTGACCAGGCTGGTCCTGAACTCTTGGGCTCAAGCAGTTTTCTCACTTTAGCCTCCCAAAGTGCTGAGATTACAAGTGTGAGCCACTGTGCCTGGATGCCGTATTCTTATCTTAGGAGAAAGTATTCAGTCTTTCACAATTGAGTATAATGTTAGCTTTAAGTTTTTAATGCAAAGTATTCATCAAGTTGATGAAGTTTCCCTTTATTCATATTTTTCTAAGAGTTTTCTTTTTTAGTTATGAATAAGTACTGAATTTTGCTTATTGCGTTTTTTGCAAGAGTTCATGATTTTGTGGTTGTTATCTCCTTTAGCTTATAAATATGGTAGATTACATTGATTGATTATCTAATATTCAGTCAACTTGCCATCCCTAGAATAAACCCAACTTGATTACTTTGTATAATCTTGCTGTATATTGTTGAATACTATTTGCTAGTATTTAGTTTAGGATTCTTATGTTTATATTCATGTCTTTGCCTAGTTTTGGCATCAAGGTAATACTAACTTAATAAAATGAAATTGAAAGCGTTTCCTCCTCTTCTGTTCCTGGAAGAGATTGTATAGAATTGGTGTTAATTCCTTTTAAAGTATTTGGTAGACTTCTCCATGTGGGCTTCTTTTGTTTTTGAGTTTCATAAATTATGAATTTATTTTCCTTGATAACTAAAGAACTATTCAAATTATTTTATATTAGATGGATTGTGACAGTTTGACGAAGTGGCCCATTTAGTCTAAAAGTGTGTAGAGGTGTTCGTAGTACTCTCTTCTTTTACTGTCTGCAGAGTCTGCCATGGTATCTCTGTTGCATTCCAGATATTGGTAATCTGTGTCATCTCTTTTTTTCTTTTCTTTGCTCTTTTTTTGTTTTTCCTTCTGCTTGCTTTGGGTTTATTTTGCTCTTGAGATGGGAGCTTAAATTATTGGTTTGACATTTTGTCCTCTTTTCTAATGTATGCCTTTAGTGCTATAAATTTCCTTTCATCTTTGCTTTAGCTGTGTTCCATATATTTGAATATATTGTAGTTTCATTTTTCATTCAGTTCAGTATATGTTTTGATTTCCCTTGAGACTTCCTATTCGACTCTTAGGTAGTGTAAATTTCTCTGTTTATTCCTATATCTACTGTACATTTAAGTCATTGCTAAGTATTTACCATCCTGAATAACACTCTCAGAAGTAACATCTTTGAACCAGGCATGGTGGTTCATGCCTGTAAACCCAGCACTTTGGGAGGCCAAGGCAGGAGGATCCCTTGAGCCCAGAAGTTCAAGACCTACCTGGGCAACATCACGAGATCTTGTCTCTATGAAAAAAAAAAAAAAAAATTAGCTAGGTGTGGTGGTACCTGCCTATAGTCCTAGCTACTTAGGAGCTGATGTGGGAGGATTGTGTGAGCCCAGGAGTTCTGGCTGCAGTTACCTAAGGAGGCGACACTGCACTCCTGCCTGGGTAACAGAGCAAGAAAGACCCTGACTCTTAAAAACAAACAAACAAAATCTTTGGGTAGCTTCCATCTTCTAAAGCTGAGTTTTCTAGACTTTTGTAAATGTTGTAAGAATTTATGCTTCATGTATTTATTTATTTTTAATATGCCCCATGCAGCATCTAAACATAGGCTTTTATTAGATGAAATGGTCTTATATAATGTAAACAAAGTTGGAATTAAATTTTTTAAAAATAATTACCCTGATCTGATCAGCATGCAATATATATCAAAACATTACTATGTACCCTGTGAATATGTACAATTATTATTTGTAAATTACAAAAATAAGTAAAATAAATAATTAAAAAATATGTGCCCAGCCTTGACCACTATTGTAGTTACAGATATTACCTATGTAGATAATAAACGAATATATGCCCAAGTAGAATCTGATAGTGGGAGACAATCCTCAACATGGACAAAGCAGAGAAAAAAATAAAAAATATATATAATGGGAGACTAAGTCCTATTTCATATACTCCTTAAAGTTGGATTTCAGCAGACTGCTGAATAGATCTTTCTGATGAGTTTTACCATTAACCTGCTTTCAGTCTGCCACCTTCTCATGGGATTTTTTAGAAATGTTGCTTGGTTACTAAGTGGTTGAAGATTTTTCTTTTTCTGTTACTGATTTCTAGCTTGAGTCTGTTTTGGTCAGAGAAGAGATTCTGCATGATTTTGTTATTTTAAATTTGTTGAGGTTTGCTTCATTGCTAAGGTCTGTGTTGGTATGAGCCATCTTAGTCTATGATCCATGAGCATTTGGAAAGAAATATTCTGCTGTTTTGTGGTAGACCGTTTTATAAATGTTGATTAGATCCAATTGGTTGATATAATGTTGAGTTCTATATCCTTGTTGATTTTCTGTGTAGTTACTCTATCACTTGTTGAGAGAGAAAGAGAGTGAGAGATCTCTTTTCAATTCTTTAGTTTTTGCTTCACATATTTTTCAACTTTGTTATTTGGTGCATACACATTTAGGATTGCTATGTCTTCTTGATGAATTGGCCCTTTTATCATTATAAAATGTACGTCTCTGTCTCTGGTATGACCATTCTCGTTTTTCTTTGATTAGTGTTTACATGATTTATTTTTTCCATCCTTTTAGTTTCAGCTTGCCTTTTGAGTATATTTGAAGTGAGTTTCTTATAGGGAGCAACTAGTTGGGTCATGTTTTTTAATCTACGCTGTTAACTTGTTTTTTAATAAATGTATTTAGACTATTATATTTACTGTAGTTGTTATATTAGGGCTTAAGTCTGCCATTTTATTTTCTATTTATGTCTGTTTCTCTTTTGTCTGTTTTCTTTTTCCTCCCTTTTTATGGGTTATTTGAGCATATTTTATTTTTTTGAGACAGGGACTCACTCTGTTGCTTCGATTGGAGTGCACTGGTGCCATCACAGCTCACTGGAGCTGCTGGGCTTGAGTGATCCTCTCACTTCAGCCTCTAGGTAGCTAGGACCATAGGTGGTGTGTGCCACTGCATCTGGCTAAATTTTTTTTGAGACGGAATCTCTTTGTGTCATCCAGGCTGGAGTGTAGTGGTGCGATCTTGGCTCACTGCAGCCTCTGCCTACCGGGTTCAAGGGATTCTTCTGTCTCAGCCTCCCGAGTAGCTAGGACTACAGGTGTGCTCCACCACATCCAGCTAATTTTTTTATTTTTAGTAGAGACAGGGTTTCACCATATTGGCCAGGCTGGTCTCAAACTCCTGAATTTGTGATCTGCTTGCCTTAGCATCCCGAAGTGCTGGAATTATAGGCGTGAGCCACTGGGCCCAAGCCCATCTGGCTAATTTTTAGAAATATTTTGTGGAGACAGGGTCTTGCCATGCTGCCAACATGCCATGTTGCCCAGGCTGGTCTCCAACTCCTGGGCTCAAGCAGCCCTCCTGCCTTAACCTCCCAAAATGCTGTATTGCAGGCATGAGCCACCGCACCTAGCAAGCATATTTTAGAATTCTGTTTTGATTTATGTGTTTTGTTTTTGAGTGTATCTCTTTGTGTATCTTTTTTATTGGTTGCTTTAGGTGTTAATTGTGTATACATAAGTTATTACAGTCTACTGTTGTCCTCATTTGAGTTGTCAACCAGTTTGAGTTAAGTATAAAAACCTTACCTCCTTTATGGCTCTTTACCCCATTTATAATATAATTGTCTTACAGTATTTCCTGTACACACATTTATAATCATATCAGACAGCTATGTCTTTGCTTCAGCTGTCATATCATCTAGACAACTTAAGACAAGGGAAGCCTATTGTATTTTCCCATATTTTTTGCATACCAGCTTTTTTTGTTCATTTGTTCCCAGTTTTCAGTGGTTTCCTCTTTTACCATTATCTTTCTATTTAGAGAAGTTCTTTTAGCCATTCTTTTACGGTATGTATGTCGATAAAAATTTTGCTTAGTTTTTCTTCATTTGAGAATGTCTTAATTTCTCCCTTTAGCCTAAAAGATAGTTTTACTGAGTATAGGATTCTGGGTTGATAGTGTTCTTTCATCACTTGAAAAATACTGTGCCACTCCCTTCTGGCCTCCATTTTTGCTGTTGTTGTTATTATTATTTATTTATTTATTTATTGAAATAGAATCTTACTCTGTCTCCCAGGCTGTAGTGCAGTGGTGCGATCTCGACTTACTGCAACCTCTGCCTCCTGAGTTCAAGTGATTCTCCTGCCTCAGCCTTCCGAGTAGCTAGGACTACAGGCATGCACCACCACATGTCGCTAATTCTTTGTATTTTTAGTAGAGACGGGGTTTCACCATGTTGGCCAGGCTGGTCTTAAACTCCTGACCTCAAGCAATCCACCCACCTTGGCCTCAGAAAGTGCTGGGATTACAAATGTGAGTCACCACACCCGGTTGGTTTTGTTTTCTTAAAAACTTCATTCATTACCCTTTTTTTAGAGCTGGGGTCTCACATTGTCACCCAGGATGGAGTGTCATGGCAAGATCATAGCTCACCATAGGTCCTGGGCTTAGTGAGCATCCGGCTGGAGCCTCCTAACTAGCTAGGATACAAGTGTACACCACCTCACCTAATTTTTTTTTTTTTTTAATAATTTCAACTTTTATTTTAGATTCATGGGGTACATATGTAGGTTTGTTACATGAGTCTATTACATGATCCTGAAGTTTGGGGTATGAATGATCCTGTTACCCAGGTAGTGAGTAAAGTACCCAATAGGTAGTTTTTCAGCCTTTAGTCCCCACCCACCCTCTACCCTCTAGTAGCCCCAGTATCTCTTTCTACTATCTTTATGTCCACATGTACCCATAGTTTAGCTCCCACTTATAAGTGAGAACATGTGGTGTTTGATTTTCTGTGTTTGTGTTAATTCACTTAAGTTGATTCCTCTAGCTACATCTATTTTGCTGCAAAGGACTTGATTTCCTTCTTTTTTTTAAAAAAAATCATTTTTTCTCTCTTGTAGATAAAATTTCATTTATTTTCTGAATGCATTCTTTGTCCTTAGTTTTAAAAAGTCTCATTAGGATGTAACCTGGCACAGATTTCTGTATGTGTGTGTGTCCCTCCTCTTTCAGGTTTACTCACCTTCTGTAGCTTTAGGTTCTTTGCCAAATTGGGGAAGTTTTTAGCCCTTATTTCTTCAAGTACTTTTTCAGTCCTCCCCTCCCTTTTTCCTTTGCTTTTGGGACTTTAATGGAACAAACGTTTGAGTTTTCTCATAGTGTTACTGGTCCTTGAGGATCTGTTCATTTGTCGTCCTTCTGTGTTCTTCTTGTTAATTATCATGCAATTTCTACTATCTTCTATTTTATTGATTCCTTCTTTTGTGCCCTCATTCTGCCTTCGATCCCAACAACTGAACTTTTATTTGATTATTGTAATTTTTGGTTCTAAAATTTCCATTTGGTTCTCTCTGTATTTTCTGTTTGTTTGCCAAGATTGACTATTTTCTTAGTGAGGTTTTCTGGTTTTTAATTTGTTTTAAGCATGTTCATAATTCCTTGTTGAAGCATTTTTATTATGGCTGTTTTAAAATCATTGTCAGATCATTCTAACAGTGACATGTGGGCTCCACTCACACCACAGGGATTGGGGATGTTTGAGGTGGGAGATCATTACTAGATGAACGTGTTGCATCCCTACTTGGCTTTCTCTGACTTCACACTCCTAGTGGGTGTTACATGCCTCCTTACAGAGTCTTGAGGATGGAAGTCTAGGCCTTCCACTTACCCAACTGGCATATGGTTGAGGGTGAGCCCTGTGTTTTGTGTAGTGTTTGGGTAGTGTAGCACTATTTTTGTCTAAAAGTTTTTTTTCTTGCTGGAATGCTCTTTCCTGGTCTTTCGACTGAAGGCTTTTGTTGGGGCTTTACTTTTGTCTTCCCCTATTGATATTTCCAGGTTGCCAGCTCTACAGCTGCAAGTCTGAGTAATGAGGCAAAGAAACAAACAAACAAACAAACCTCAAGAGAAGCTTACCACTGAGTTGTTCTTGGGTCCTGAGGCCCCTGGTCAGTCTGTGTTCCTTTCTCTACTATTCACAGACTTCTTATGCTTGTTTTATATATAATGTGTAGCACTTTTAGTTGTGCTTAGTGAGAAGAGTAGGAAAAATTATATTTACTCCGTCTTCCAGGAAGTAGAACACCGAGTCACTCCTTTTCAGAAAACCTCCAGTGACTTTCTGTTGCCTGTAGACCATCATCTGAGTTTCTTAGTCTGTTATTCAGATAGCTTTTTAATCTATACACAATCTTAGCTTTTCTCTCCTCTTCCAACTACCACTATGTGGTTTCATTATACTGCATTTGATGTTCTATAGAATTCTGTTCTATAGGATTCTGCATTTCTACTACCGTGACCTTGATCAATTTGTTCTTCTGTTTGAAATGCCTCAGTCCTTCATCTCAAAGCTATGTATCCCATCACCTTGTAATTTGCAAGCTATTAAGTATTTGACTACATCATCAATTGTTTCAGAGGATGTGAAACTGGAACTATTGAAAAATGTCACAATGATATGTTCTGCACTAGAATAGTTTGATTGTTCTTCTAAAGTAAGGTAATGATTGTAAATTTGGTTGTTAGTATATCAGTATCACCAACCACTGATTATGGAGCGTCTACTCTTTATTGAGTATTGGACTTAAACATTGGAATACTAGATAATTTAAGGTTCACATTTAGTTAAATGACATTTCTTTAAGAATAAAGTGTTACACCGGGCGTGGTGGCTCACACCTATAATCTCAGCACTTTGGAAGGCCAAGGCAGGCGGATCACGAGGAGCTCAAGACCAGACTGGCCAGCATGGTGAAATCCCATCTCTACTAAGAAAATACAAAAATTAGCTGGGCATGGTAGCTCGTGCCTGTAATCCCAGGTACTTGGGTGGCTGAGGTAGGAGAATTACTTGAACTGGAAACCCGGAGGTGGAGGTTGCAGTGAGCCAAGATTGTGCCACTTCACTCCAGCCTGGGCTACAAAGTGAGACTCCATCTAAAAAAAAAGCAAGAATAAAGAGTTAGTAGGGCTAAATGATGTCTTATTATTTTAGTCTATCTTAATAATTATAAAGACTTGGCCAATGTTTTTGAATCCTAGCTGCATACGATGTTTAGCTGGGGAGCTCTGAAGTGATTCCTCTGCCTCGGTCTAAACCGAGAGATTGTCATTCAGTTGGTTTGAAGTGGGGCTCTCACACTGATAATTTTTTAAAAGATCCCCAAATGATTCTAATATGTAGCTGGGTTAAAATATAATTGAACACCAGTGGTTCCAGTCACTTGTAAAGTGTTTTCCCAGAATGCTTCCAGCTATGCAGCTTTTAACTTTATACTTGAAAGTTTTTAACTTAGCAGATTTAAAAAAACTCTCTTGTACTTCCTGCAGATGACTCATTCAGGTGAGTCATTATATGAACTATGAGCTGGTTCGCAAAGGGAAGAAAACATTTTGTGACAATAGTTAAATTTCTGTAGGCAATATGAAATAATAAAATCCAGGATTCTCTCAAAGATTAAAAAAAATTCTCTATTGATTTTTTAAAAAGGTGGTTGCAGGAACAGTGCAGAGGGTGTAACATCCTATATAGTCCATTGGCACTGTAGAATTTTTTGTTGAATCAATAGTTTTAATCTGACTTTGAGTGTTTTTTTGTCAAATACTAAGATATGAAGTTGGTACAAATATAGATAACAAACGAATTTACTGCTACAGCATAGAAATCAACATTAGTTACGATTAGTAAATGAGACACTCTTGAATGTCTTATGATAAAACTGGTGTAAACATTTGACACCTTAGTAGTTTATGTATTTAAGCGACTGACAGACTTAGTTTCTAATAATAAAAGCAGTTGGGAATAAGGAAACAAGGGAAAGGCAGAGGAAGAAAAGAAGGAGAAAAGAGGTCAGTTAATAAAGAACATAGAGAAAAAAATAGACTCAAGGATAAGAATTCAATTAACTTTGTGACAACAAAGGCTTTCCTCTGAGGAAGAAGAAATTAGGTGCTCTAGTTCATTATTTATTTTAGGGCCATATACTCAATTTGGTTCATTATATATGACTCCAAAGTACAGAAAGAATTATAAAATGACGTTGACTTTTTTCCCTAAACATAGTAATTTATTAAGCATAAGTTTCTAGTTTTTTATAGAAACTGGCATGACTGAGGGGACTACTTTATAGGGGCTGATGCTTCATATTAGGTTAATCTCTAGGAATGGTACTAAGAAAGTTATTTGATAATTATCAGAGTATTTGTCAAATTTTGTTTTTCTAAATGTAGTATATGCTGTGAGTAACTTTTATTTAATATATATTCTTACTAAAAATTTTTGAAGAAATTTGATTGAACATAACAGGATTTCTAAGGTCATGAGAAGGTGTTAATTTTTATTGTGCCAACAGTTTTCTGTGGATTTGTTAGGATGATTATATGGTTGATCCTTGAACAACAGGTTTGAACTACATGGGTTCACTTTATGTGGATTTTCTTCTACCTCTGTCACCCCTGAGAAAGCAAGGGCAACCCCTTCTCTTCCACCACTTTCTCAACTGACTCTGTATAAAGACAACAAGTATGATGACATTTATGATGATCCACTTCCACTTAATGAATAGTAAATATATATTCTCTTTTTTTATGATTTTCTTAGAAACATTTTCTTTTCTCTAACTTTTTTATGAGAACATTGTATGTGTTACATATATGCAAAATATGTGTTAATCAGTTTTATGTTATTGGTAAGGCTCTGGTCAGCAGTAGGCTCTTAGTTGAGTTTTTGGGGAGTCAAAAGTTATGTGAATTTTTTACTATGTGGAGGGTAGATGCCCATAACCCCTGCGTTGCTCAAAGGTCATCTTATAACTAATACTTATAGTTTCACTTCAAAATTTGTATTCCATGATTGCATCTCTGTCATTCTGGCAGAAGATAAAGATACCAACTCCCATGGACTCTTGTCTCTGATGAGCAGGGGTGGGGCAAGTCTCTGCACTCAAGCATTGAAGGCAGATTTTGAAGTTACCCTTTTTGCTTCTATATTTGGCATATGTGTCAAATTACAAGTTTGGAAAATGAGCTCACTGACAGAAGGGACCATGGAAAATAATCACTTTCCTTATTTCAAAAGAAAATAAATCCTTATGAAAATTAGCCCTTAAAAAATATCTCCAAACTTAGTCATTTGTCTTATATTCACTGACACTATGCTTGGACTGTAGGAAAGGGATACACACACAGTGGTAAATAAAACTGGCTCAGTGCCTGACCTTGTGAAGCATATGTTTTTAATAGATGCTAAATTTTATGCTTGGAAATGTAGGCTATGATGGAAACGTGGAAAGGGCCAGGTATACAAGGATCAAATCATGCCAAGTCCCCAAAAAGTCTAAGACAAAATGAACATCAGAAGGTTGTCAGAAAAGCCAGGAGAATGAGGTATTAAAACACAAAAAGACAGCAAAAACAGTGCTAATTTCTGTAGGTATGATTGTGCGTATTTGTGTGTCATGGTAGCTTTTTTTTCACAGAAGCTGTCATATGGATTATCATGTCATTAGTGATTTAAGGATATCTGTTTTAGAATTAGAAAATAATTTCATTTGTTCCTGTAATAAAAGCGAGGGCAAGTGTAACATTTGCAATGTTTTCTTTTAAACTTTTTTTCTGATAGAAGATTATATAATCGGGTTGGTTTTAGGTCAAGAAAGTAAGATTAAGACCTAGTTAGATTTTTTATAGACTTGATTCTAAATCAGGAATTACGGCTTTTAAAATACTTTGACCAAAAAGATGATTCTTGTACTTAAATATTACCAATGAAAACTACTTTGGTTTTATATTATTCTATTTACGTGCATTTATTTTGGTCCCAACTCATGATTTTAAAGCCCGTGAACCACAAAGTGTTCTGAATCATCAAACTATAGCAAATAAAAATGAAAAAAAGATATCAGATTATTTTTCAAAGATGAGTGTAAAATTATTAAGTCTAGGACTTGTTCTAACATATTAAATTGTAAGTAAGAAAGAGCACCAGTCATATCCCATATGTATTTATTTATCAGACTGAAAATTATTTTTTCATTTTCTTAGGTTTTACTTGTCAACGTACAGATTGAGGCTTTCTTTAACATCTGCCCTTTATTATATGCTCAGGTAGTGTGTGTGCGTATATGTACATATAATTTTTAAAAATACAAGGTCTCTCTGTGTTGCCCAGGCTGGAGTGCAGTGGCATGGTTGTAGCTCACTGTAACCTCAAATTCCTGGTCTCAAGTGGTCCTCCCACCTCAGCCTCCCAAGTAGCTGGCACTATAGACATGTACTACCCTGCCCAGCATTTTTTTTTTTTTTAAAGAGTTGTGGTCTCACTATGTTACCCAGGCTGGTCTTGAACTCCTGGGCGCAAGCAATCCTCCTGCTGCAGCTTCCCAACGTGTTGGGATTACAGGTGTGAGCCACAACACCTGGCTACATACTATTACTCATTGTAACAAGCACTATTTGAGGACCTTGTATTTCAGTAATTCAACAAGTAAAAATGACATGGTCCCTTCTGTCAGTGAGCTTTTGTTAGAAGGGGGGATAGATGATGATGAATGATAATTGCAATAGAATAGAAGGTAAATGGTAGCACTGAGGAGGGAGAGAATAGGTACTCATCCTCAACTTGAGTGTTGTGTCAGGGAAGGTTTCACAGAGAAGGTGAATCTATGATAGGGTTAAAGCATGAGTAGGAATTTCATGGACAAAGGATTGTAGTAGTGATATTTCAGCAAAGATGACAGCATAGGCCAGGGCTCAAACCTTGAAACAGTATTGCAAGTTAGAGAGCTGCACTTGGTTTCTTGCTAATGAGAAAACCATGAAGTGGAGAGAGGGGCAGGAGGATGGTCTTGAAAAGACGTAAGTCCTATAAAAGAATTAGCTGTGGAGGGCCATTCAGGATTTTCAAATGGAGTGAGAGAATTAATTTTGCAAGTGGGCAAAAGTGGGTGAGTCTGAAGTCAAGAAATGTTTCTGAGGTAATACGATAACTGAGGCAGTAGTGCTGTTGAGAAGAGGGTGGAGTCAGCAGGTTACATGCCATTTGTACGTAGAGGGTACAGGAAGAGAATAACTTAAGGGTTTTCTTAGGTTTTTGCCTTTGGTTTTTATAATATGTATATGGGTTTGGACATACGTTGAGGAATAATGTAGAAAAGCTTATCACATACAACTGTAATTTTATCTAAATTTGTTTTATTTTGAAATAATTTCAGACTTACAGAAAAGTTGCAAAGATAATTCGAAGAATTACCATATAGGTTTCACTCCACATTCTCCTAATGTTAACTTTTTACCATATTTGGTTTCATATTTTCATGAAGTGGTATTTGTTTCTGAACCATTTGAGAGTAATTTGTAAACATTATGTCCCATAGCCCCTAAATACTTATGTCCCTTTATTCCTAAGTATGTCCCCCTAAACAAGGATTTATTTAAAAAATATATCCATAGTATAATCAATATCAGGAAGTTAACATTGATATAGTACTCTATAGACTATTTAACTTTTGCAATATTTCCTAATCTCCTTTTAAGTAGAAAAGAAACTGTTTCCCCAGTAAGGTTCCAGTTCAGGATTATATGTGTTACTTATGGTTGTCATTCCTCTTTAGGTTCCTTGATATAAACCACTTCCTCAGTCTAACTTTGTGTTCCATAATATGACTTTTTTTTTTTTTTTTTTTAAGAGATGAGATATCACTGTGTTGCCCAGGCTGCCCTTGAACTCCTGGTCTCAAGTGATCATCCCACGTCAGTCTTCCAAAGTGCGGGGATTACAGGCACACTGTGCCCAGCGGGTAAGACATTTTTAAAGAATACCAATCAGTTATTTTTTAGAAATGTTTTGCCATTTGAGTTTGTCTGCTGTTTTCTCATGATTAGATTTAGGTTATGTATTTCTGGCTGGAATACTAAAGTACTTGTCCTCAGAATCTCATATCAGGAGACCCATACTATTGTTTTGTTCCTTTACTGGTGGTGTACACTCTTATCACTTGGTTAAGGTGGTATCTGCCAGATGACCTCACTGTAAAATTACTTTTTTTCTTTGTAACCAATTTGTATCTTGTGAAGAGACACTTTGAGACAATGTAAATATCTTGTTTTTCCTAAAATTCTTGCCACTTAGTTTTAACATACAATAATAATTCTTACCTGAAAAATGGTCTGTCCTTTTGACATGTGCCCATAATCTTTGAGCATTTTCTTTTTTCTTTTTTTTGAGATGGAGTCTCACTCCGTCTCCCAGGCTGGAGTGCAATGGCACCATCTCAGCTCACTGAAACCTTTACTTCCCGAGTTCAAGCCATTCTCCTGTCTCAGCCTCCCCAGTGGCTGGGATTACAGGCCCCTGCCATCACGCCCAACTAATTTTTGTGTTTTTAGTAGAGGCAGGGTTTCACCATGTTGGCCAGGCTGGTTTCAAACTCATGACCTCAGGTGATCTACCCACCTTGGCCTCCCAAAGTGCTGGGTTTACAGGTGTGAGCCACGGCATCTGGCCTGAGCATTTTCTTATATTCTGGCAACAAGTGTTTCAGAGTCTTCTTGTACTTTCCTTATCCAGCTTTGAAATCTGTCATGTTTTCAAGAAGCACTAATTCTTCTTAATGGGAATATTATTTAGAAATCAATATCTGGTCATTCATTGCTACTGAGAGAGAGATTCATTCATTCGTTCGTTCATTCATGCATGCATGCATTCATTCATTCATTCATACAAGATCTGGTCACTCATTGCTACTGAGAGATTGATTGAGTGAGTGAGTGAGTGAGTGAGTGATTTAAAGGGATTTCCTTACCTGTTCATAGAGGCTGGTGAGTCTAATCTGCAGAGTCAGCCAGCAGACTGGAGACCTAGAGAAAGCGGATATTCTAGTTTGAAGGCCATCAGGCAGAAAGAACTGATGCTGTAAATGACGTCTGAAGGCAGTCCTGCTGAAGGAATGTCTCTTACTGAGAGTCGGTCTTTTTGTTCTACTCATGCTTTCAACTGATTTGATGAGGCCCATCTACATTAATGGAGGGCAGTCTGATTTACTTTACCAGTTAAAATGTAAATCTTATCCAAAACACCCTTACAGAAAACAAGAAAATATTTAACCAAATATCTGGACCCTTGGTGGCCCAGTCAAGTCAGCACTTGAAATTACTGAAATTAACCAACAGAGCCCTCCAAGTGGACAGAGCCAGGGGATACATACACACCAGGGCATGAATACACATACACACACGCACACACGCCAGGCCATGCGTATGCCCGTGCACACACACACACACGTGTGCGTGTACCCCTGTATCTAACTCTGTATAAAAACTGTGAATATACTGGATGTGGCGGCTCACGCTTGTACTGCGAGCACTTTTGGATGCTGAGGCAGGTGGACTAACCTTGTTCGTTTACTTAAAAAAATTCCAGAATTATGATTTATGAATTAGATATGATTTTTAAAATTCTACACCCAGCTGATTTCTTTTGTCTTTATTATTTCTAGTCTCTGTTTTCTCTTGGTTTACTTTGTTCTTTTTGATTTGTGAATTTATTTTTACTATTGACGTAAATGTTCAAGGCTACAGATTTTCCTCTGTTTAGGGGAGCATGTGTATATTAAATATATGTAATATGAAATGTATATATAAATATGTATATGTTTAATTTTCTATAATATATAATTTAACATAAATATAAATTAAATATAATTTAATATAAATATAAATTAAAATTTAATTTCATACATTAAATGCATAATTTTATCTTTTTTGGAAAATGTATAATTTGAGGTAGAACATCTTTTTTGTTTTTGATTTTTTAATATCTACTTTTATTAGAATATGATCAGGTTGTTTGCATTATTACTACTTCATGAAATATACTGTTGCTTTTTAAATTACCTAATATATATGCACTTTTTTGATCAATATTTACGTTCATTTGAGAAAGAGGTACAGTTTTTATTATCAGGTTATATAGTTTTCAGTTAAGTTTGTGTTTTTCAGTCTTATGTGTTATTAAAGTTATATTCTTACATCTGTACATCCCTGTAGTTTCTGCTTTTTAAAGGTAGTTTATGTGTGATGATAGGCATACACAATTATCGTATCTTCATTGTGAATTGCTGCTTCTAATGTTAACAGTGTTTCTCTGTGTCATTTAATGCTTTTTTGTTTTTGTTTTTGAGATGGAGTTTTGCTCTTGTTGCCCAGGCTAGAGTGTAATGGCGTCATTTTGGCTCAGCGTAACCTCTGCCTCCTGGGTTCAAGTGATTCTCCTTCCTCAGCCTCCTGAAAAGCTGGGATTATAGGCCTGTGCCACCATGCCCAGCTAATTTTTGTATTTTTAGTAGAGATGAGGTTTGTCCTTGTTGGTCAGGCTGGTCTCAAACTCCTGACCTCAGATGATCCTCCTGCCTCCGCCTCCCAAAGTGCTGGGATTACAGCTGTGAGCTACCGTGCCCGGCCCGAGTATCCATCCTGAGTATTTAATGCTTTTTGATGCGAGCCTTCTTTAGTATCAGGATCACTACTCCTATTTCTTTATTGTTTCTGTTTGCTTGGTATGCCTTTGCTTATCCTTTTTTTTTTTTGCTTTTTGATCTTTACTGTTTTAGGTTATCTCTTGAATAAGCATTTATTAGGTATTTTAAAAATAGCCAAATGAAAAAGTTTTAATGACTTACATTTGATTTCAACTCTTATGTTACAAATACTATGTACATTGTTATATTTTTCATGTGTTATGTGCTTTCTTTGCCTTTTCATCTTTAAATTTTTTTTTTTTTGGAAATTTAGGCTTTGCTTTGCTGTTAGTTGTTATTGTTGTAACTGCTACATGTGTGTTTATGCCTTTTTTAAATGCCCTAATTTCCTTGTTTTCTTATTTAAGTTAATACTATTATGTTAGTTTCTAATGGTGTCCTACGAGTCTTATTTATTGTTGTTTCAACTGTCGAGTTTATTTTACATTTTTCTTTTTCTCTCTCTTTTCCAGTTTTTTTCCAGTAGCATTATATCTATTTCATCCTTAATCCTTAATTGCAACTTTGTTTTGCTATTAGATCTACAATTAAATATATTAAATCCTCACCACTAGTTCTTATGATGAAGTTTACTTATATATAGCTCAGTTTTTAGTGGATTTCTTAAGAAGAACTCATGGTGGCCACAATTTTCCCTGAGTTCCTGCATATTAAGAATTGTTCTCTTGTAGCTTTAATGTTGGTAGTATAGGTTGGGTGGAGATAAGTCTTGGTTCACACTTTCCCCTTTTGTAATGTGGCCTTGCTTTCTATATGTTTTGTTGTTGTTTTGAGAAGTCTGATGCCAGTCTTAATTTTCTTGCCCATATAAGTTTCTTGAACCTTTTGTTTGGAATTCTTGGGTCTTTTCCTTCTCATAAAGTCTAATAGTTTTACTGTGATATATCTTAGAGTCGATTTTAACAGGTCAGTTTTCCTTGCTACATTAGTGGGTTCTCTTAATATGTAGAATCAGATTTTTTTTGTTTCTGCATAATTTTTTGGATTATAGCTTTAAATATTCTAATATTTTTTTTTCTTCTTCAGGGACTTTAGTTACTCATATAATTATACCTTCTTTGTTTAGCTTCCATTTTACCAACTGTTCCTGTGATGATTTTTTTACTTCATTATCTCATTTTCATTCTGTTGGTTCTTTAACTGTTTTCTTCAATGCCTTTTATTCAGGTTTTAGTTGAGTCTATTTTTGAGCAGGAATTTAGTGCTCACCTTTTTCTCATTTTTTTTCTTTTGCCCATTCTATTTTTAGGTTAATATTTCTGATTTACAGTGGTTTTCATACTCCTAAATGCCTGTTTAAAGAGATACAATTCAGGCCAGGCACAGTGGTTTGTGCCTGTAATCTCAGAACTTTAGGAGGCTGAGGTGGACAGATCACTTGAGCCCGGGAGTTTGAGACCAGCCGGGGCAACATGACAAAACTCATTTTCTAAAAAAAAAAAAAAAAAAAAAAAACGCAAAAATGAGCCAGATATGATGGCACGTGCCTGGAGTCCCAGCTACTTGGGAGGCTGAAATGGGAGGATCACTTGAGCCTAGAAGGTGAAGGTTGTGGTGAGCTGAGATTGCACCACTGCACTCCAGCCCGGGTGGCAGAGTGAGACCCTGTCCCCCACCCAAAAAAAAGATACTGTTCAGTTTGGAATTTTTATTAAAATCCTCTACTTTGTTGTTGGATTTTTTGGTGGTGTTTTTCATTGACTCTTTGTGTCTATGAGCAGAACTGTTGTTTTAGGTGGTTTTATGAGATTACTAATTCAAGAATGTCCTACTCTGTCAGTGTAGCAAAGTGTGGTTTGTTTTTCGGATGGCTTTTTTTCCACCTTTTGGGAGAGAGGATTTTGTGTCTCTCAATTAAGGAGGTTGTGTGTGTGTGTGTGTGTATTTGAGTATATGTAAGTTCTTACAAAATCTTAAGTTTCTTTATGTATGTAAAAATCATACAGAATCTGAAATTTTCTTTTTAGTTTCTTTTATCATCACCATCTAATTTCCAAAAACACGCATTCTTTTACCACCTTCTTTGTTGTATTCAGGGCTCTCCAGAGAAATAGAAACAAAAGGATGGAGAGTTATGTAGATACATATTTAAATGCATATGTATATCTATATCTAGAATGAGATTTTTTTGTAAGAAACTGGCTCATGTAATTATGGAGGCTGAGAAGTCCCACCATCTGCCATCTGCAAACTGGAGACCCGAGAAGTTCCAGTCAGTCTCAAGGCCTGAGGACTAGGAGCAACAGTGGTGTAAGTTCCTGTCCAAGGATAGGAGAAGACTGATGTATTAGCTCTAGCCGTAAGGCAGATAGAGAGAATTTTTGTTCTGTTTGAGCCCTTAGGGTCCTTAACAAGCTGAGTGATGCTCATCTATATTGGGGAAAGTAATTGCTTTACCTATTCCACAAATTCAGATGCTCATCTTTTTCAGAAACACTCTAATAGACATAACCAGACATAATGTTTAACCAGATATTTGGACATCTCATGGCCCAGTCAAGTTAACACATGAAATTTACCATCACGCCTTTGACTCATTACCTTATCAAGACTACCTCCTTGAATCCTCCCTGCACTTTTAAATGCCTTCCCTATAATTTTCTCTCATCTATGAGTGTTATTCTTCAAGATTTTTTCACTTAGGCTGGGATTTCTTTTTCTGTGGATGATTTTAGTTTAATTATAGGCTTTTTATCTGCTCCTGCCCTGCAGCCCTTTTTATTTATTTATTTATTTATTTTAAAAATTATTCTTCCCCTATATCTATTTGTCCTCTCTGTAATGGGTTAGGGGAAGAGCTTGAGTAATATCTCTACTGGAATGGAGTTTATGTTTTCTAATTTACATATTTTGAAGTTAGCTTGTCTTATAGTTGTATTAAATTTGTGAAATTTATATGGTTTTATTTGTTCTTGTTAGTCTTTTTAGCTTTTGAAGGTTATATTGGAGGATTTGGATTTACATGGCCACTAATACCTTAACCCATGAGTTATGAAACTTCATTTCAGTTGATAATTTTTTCCCTACTGAAACCAGAGTAGGTTACTTCTCAGTGTGTTCGTATAATGCCAACGGACTCAGTTAGCATTAAAGATGAAGCCTGTGTGCTTTCCTGATATAGGATGAGTCCCTGGGATTACAGTATTTATTTATTTATTATTTATTTATTTATATTTTTTTGAGACGGAGTTTTGCTCTTGTTACCCAGGCTGGAGTGCAATGGCGCGATCTCGGCTCACCGCAACCTCCGCCTCCTGGGTTCAGGCAATTCTCCTGCCTCAGCCTCCTGAGTAGCTGAGATTACAGGCATGGACCACCATGCCCAGCTAATTTTTTGTATTTTTAGTAGAGACGGGGTTTCACCATGTTGACCAGGATGGTCTCGATCTCTTGACCTAGTGATCCACCCGCCTCAGCCTCCCAAAGTGCTGGGATTATAGGCGTGAGCCACCGCGTCCGGCCAGGGATTACAGTATTTTCCATCATTAACGACAGACCCTATTCCCACCACAGGTTTGCATCTTAAGGCAAAGTAATTGCAACATCTTTTCTGCCATATTTACAAACCCTAAGATGGAACTCCTCCTACGCTCCATTACACACATGTATATATTTGTTAAAAAGGAGATGTATAAACCCCCAAAATGTAAAATATGTAATTGTGGTAAGAGGTATAATATTCAGGCCAGGAGTAATGTGGAAGAATGTCCTCATCTACAGCACACACACATGCACGCATGTGTGCACAGACGCACATGCACATACACACCTGTGACATATTTGATGTCTGTTATGTTATACAGGCTGCCTGGTAACACACTAAATTACACTACACTGTACTTCCACAGTGTGAGGGTCTGGGGACTATACATAGATTATTGTCTCAGTGATTGATAGATGCTAGATTCCTAGAGGGGAGGGATCATAAGGAGGTAGTTCAGGAAGGATGATTGTCTCACTTCTAGTGGTGCTAGTCTTAATCATGACACCCTGTTGCCTCTGTTCATTTTCCCTAGAAAATTTCTAGTAATGTCAAGAGCTCCACAGACAGTGTAGAAATCATTGAAAACCAGGAAGCGCTACTTTGGTACCTCCTACCTAAGCTTTGTACTACGAGTGACACTTTAAGAAAGCTCTTTTAACCTTAAATCATTTTTTTGTAAAGGAAACAATTACCATAGTTTCCCATTTTTAAATATTAGATTTTGTGCCATGCTTTTTCTTACAAAAAATAGTATTCGAATAGCTGTCTTCGAGTATAGTAATAGTGAATGGCAAGAGTGATTATTATTACCTCAATTTTTAGAAATACTTGCTAGCAAAAACTCTTATTTTTGACTGTCCAGAGGAATCCCAAAATTTTCCCTGTGGCTCTTCTGTGGATGGTATCAGATAATCTGCCAAGTGAGAGGTTATTGGCAGTCAGGACCCATCTAAATATTTTGAGAATCTACTAGGAACTGAAAAGTTTCATAGATATTAACGTGAGAAAGTGAGGTGGGGGGTGATAGTGAATATTGTAATAAAAGTTAAGATGTAATTTTATAAAATGGAAACATTTGCATATTAAATAGTGACTTTTTTCAAGTATTGAAATATAGATAATGAAAACTCACTTAGGCTGCAAAAATAGTAAAGTCAAATAAGCCATTTCTGAAGCCAAAAGTTGGAGTTGACTCAGCATAAAGAAGGCTTTATAAAGTGCCTCTCTTCATGATCCTGATGGGCCAGGTCTCAAAATGTTTCAGTAAATGGAGATCTGCCTGCTTTTTTGACCAACCACTTGTGTGCACAGATCACTGTGAGTGCATGTTGTGGACATAAATTGTTGTTTTTCATAGTAATTTAATCACTTAACAAAAAATATATTAATGGTGATAGTGATAGTGGGGACACTGCTGGGAAAATGACTACGGTCACAAAAGTGAGAAAGGCCTAACAAGACAAGGAATAAATGTCCCCATTGCCAACAGAGTGGCAGAAGCTGGGGTTCTGCCTGCATGCCTGCCTGCCTCTGTCTTACAGATGTTGCAGTGATCAGAATTGGTCTTCTGTCTTCTTAGCAGCCTTAAATGGGGTCCAGATAACTCATATTTTTCTCCATACCGGGCTTTAGAATATGTTGGTGAATATGAGAATATTTTAAGAGCATGTGTAGCCTATTTTCTGCCTTCCCTTGAGATTTTAAAATAAAACTATTGTTAAAATGAAAAATTATTTTAAGAATTACATCTTCCTCTTATACATTATTGATATGTTTAAGGATCTAGTTTTCCTAAATTTTTATGAAACTTTTCAAAAATACAGAAACATAGTGAATGATAAATGGAACCACTGTTTACCCATCATTCATTTTTAACAATTATCAATAAGTGGTCAATCCTGTTTTATGCATATTCTTCCTTCTCCATGATTGAAGCAAATCTTAGTGGTATGACCTGAATGTCCCCCAAAATTCACATGTTGAAGCTTAGTTCCCACTGTGGTTGCATTAAGAGGTGTAGCCTTTGGGAGGTGATTAAATCAGGAGGGCTATGCCCTCATGAATGGGACTAGCACCCTTGTAAAGGAACTCAAGGATTGAAGGGAGTACTCTCTTGCTCTTTCACTTTTCTGTCACATGAAGACACAGCATTTGTACCCTTTTCCCCTCCCATTTTTCTGCCATGTTGAGGACACCTAGACAATACCATCTATGAGGAATAGGCTTTCACCAGGCACTGAACCTTCTGGTGCCTTGATCATGGACTTCTCAACCTCCAGAATTGTGAGAAGTAAATTTCTGTTATTTATAAATTACCCAGTCTCAGATTTTTTGTTAACAGTAGCATGAACAGATTAAAATACCCAGACATATTTCATTAAAGTGTATGTCATTTAAAAGATAAAGAATTGTTTTAAAAAAAATATAACCTTAACATCATCATATCTTTAAAAAAATGAATCTGTTTGAGGGATGTCAAGACTTTTATTATTTATATTGCAGTAAAGATTACTACATTAATTACCACGAGTGTGAGAATGAATATAACTTAGAGCTTAAGAGTAGGGCTTTTGTAGGAGATACAGGAAAAAAACCCTAAGGTTTTTTTTTTTTTTTTTTCCCCCATCTCTTAACAATAGTCAATATAAACACTTCACTCTCGTCACCAAAATGTGGAAATTTTCCCCCACTAGCAACCAATAAATTTGCCAGCTGACACCAACTGGGTATCCTATAATTTTCCTCAATTCTAACACTGTCTCCCTGGAGACAGCATCATATCCAGCAGGTTGACCGTGAGTTTCACAAGACTGCCCTCCTACTTCAAATACTGATTGCAAGACCCAGGTTGTGAACTGTATTTACTGACTGGCTATAAATTGGGGTTCCTGTGATCCCCTCCTCAGGTTTTATTTGCTGGGATGGCTCACAGAACTCAAGGAAACGTGGACATTTACCCATTTATTACAGAGGATATTACAAAGCATACAGATAAATAGACACATGGAGGAGATACACAGGGCAAGGTGTCTGGGAAAGGGGCATAGAGCTTCCATGACCTCTGGTGGACATTCCACCCTCCAGAAACCTCCATGTGTTCAACAATCTGGAAGATCCCTGACTCCAGTCCTTTAGGGTTTTTGTGGAGGTTCCCATTATATAATGATGATTGATTACATAATTGGCCATTGGTGATCAACACAACCTTTAGCTCCTCTTCCCTTCTGTGAGCTAGTTGGGGTAGGGGAAGGTAGGACTGAAAGTTCCAACTCTATTCACAGGGTTGATTTCCCTGGCAGCCAGCCCACATCCTGAGACTATATCAGAGCCTCCAGCCATCAGTCATTTCATTAGCATACAAAAGACACTTATCACTTTAGAGATTTCAAGAATTGTATGAGCTTTGTGCCAAGAACCAGGAGGAGAGACAGAATACAGAGTATATGTCTTATGTCACAATATCGTATCCTTGGACTTAGTCTTAGGTTTAAATGCAAGTTTTTCTGCATAACTTGGGCAGGTTAAACTCTCTTCATCTTACTAAGTGGCTGTTTCCTTAGCTGTTAAATAAAAGTAACAGCTTAGTGACAGTAACTAAATAGGATAGTTGTGAGTTATAAATGAAACAATACAGAGAAAGTGATTAGGATAGTGTTTATATGTAAAATGTGCTCAATAATGTTAGCATTATTGTTATTTTTATTTGGAGGTGTGATGAAATACGCATAATTAATTTGAGATCCCATTTTTTAGATTATGTCATGTTTCAAAGTGATTTGTGTTTAATCATGCTCTTCACAGTTTATTTTTAGGGAATACAAAATAATACTGTTTTAATAGGCATATTTATCCTTTTTTCAAAAGCAAATTTGATTTGTTTTAAAAGGTATAATATCATTGAAAGGAATAAATTTAACCTTTAATCAAATCTTGGGTGTCCAAAAGACATTGATATATTGATGTGGAAACTCTGAGATACCGTAAGAGATGGAACCTTTATAATTTTCCCTTGAGATTAAAAATAAAATGTAAATCTGAGTTTCCTTTGTAGTTCCAATATAAAGTAACAGAAAAGACAATCTATGAACATAAATGTTATCAATAACACTGCTTATACTCTCCTTTCTTCTCTTCATTTAATCCATTTAGTTTTTTATTCTCATTGTTTTTTGCCATCCAGAATGTACAATGTTAGAAGAAATTTGCCTTTGCAAAACTGAAGTTTTTCAGAGCAATATATTCTAATTATAGTATAACTTGGGGATAAATTGCTTAGCGTGTGCAATTCATTTTACAGACTTTCTGGAGAATATTGCTTTTTTTTTTTTTTTAGTTTTTATTTCTTAATACTTAAAGTGCACATCATTTTCATCCATATTTTCCTGATTTACAAAATAGGTAATTCAGTTGTTTATTTTTAAAATTATTTTGATGACTCTACTGAGGTGAAATTTACATATCATGAAATTCACCCATTTAAATTGTACAAATTGATAGATTTTTAGTAGATTTCAGAATTGTGCAGCCATTACTGCAGTTTAATTTTACAGTATTTACATCACCCCAAAAAGAAATTTAATGTTTATTATCAATCACTCTTGATATCCACCTCAGCTCTAGGCAACCACTGACCTACTACGTTCTTCTTTTTGGGTTTGCCTGTTCTGCATATTTTTTTTTATATAAAATGAATCATACAGTATATTTTTGTGTCTGGGTTTTTTTCACTTACCATGTTTTCTAAGTTTATCCTCATTATACTATATATCAGCATTTCATTCATTTGTATTGCCTAATGGAATTCTGCTATATAGATATGTCATGTTTTGCTTGGCTGTTATGAACAAGGCTGCTGTGAACTTTGATGTAAAAATTTTTGTGTGGATATAGTTTTTGTTTAAAAAATTAGCATATAAAATAACAGTTACCTGCTATTTATGTATTTTTAATTTTGATTTTATTATGTGATAATATAGTAGAGAGAAGCACTGGACAGAGTTGCAGAAGCCTAGGTTTCACAGGTTACTTTCTTGTTATGTGGCCTTAGGATGAGAAATCTATGTCTTCAGATCTTAGTTTCCTTATCTGTGAAATGGAAAGGATAGACTAAATGATCTCTTATGATTTATAAATCTGTTAATTTCTGTATTAACTTGAACAAATTACTTCTTTGTGTCTCAGTTTTTCAATCTGAAAACATTGGGTTATTAATAGAATCATATATAAATATTAATATAAGGATGAAAGAATATTCTTGGAATATAAAAAAGTACCAGGATAAGGCTGGGACTGTTATTTTTCTGGATCAAGAATACCTCACTGGGAATGCTTTTACTGTGGCCTCGGTGAAGTTAATGGTAGTAAATGGGTAAACCAGTAATTAGTGGAGGAAGGAAGATTTAGCTGCTGGTAATAAATGCCATTTATTGAGTACTTATCATCCTGAGCATACTAAACTATATATACAAATTTGCCCACTTAAGCTGCAGCCCTGTGAGTTAGGTTCAGTGATTTGCTCATAAAAGAAATTAATCACCCAAACCACCTAGCTAGTCAGTGGCTGTTTGGGAGTCACACCCTGGCTCCACAGCCATGATTTTTACCACTGCACTAAACTGCATTTCAGGGAGAACAACTCTTTGGAACAGAATCCCATGGTAGAGAGATCTTTAGTGGGGGAAGTCTTTGTTTGGGAAAGATAGCTAATACTGCTAACAGTCCTTATGAGAGAGAAAAGAGGTGGGCATTATAAATACTTGATTTTCCATGTGTCCTATGTTTGCTTCAAAATGACATTTTAATGTTGAACAAGTTTAATAGTTGACCAAATTGAACATTTGCAAAATATTCTATTGTTTTGGTAGTTTTACCACAGAAAATACAATATACATTGTTTTTAATTTTTTTTGAGACAGGGTCTCGCTTCATCACCCAGCCTAGAGTGCAATAGCACAATCATGGCTCATTGCAGCCTTGGCCTCCTGGGCTCAAGGGACCCTCTCATCTCAGCCTCCCTGAGTAGCTGGGACCACAGGTGCACACCACTATGCGTGGCTAATTTTTGTATTTTTTTTGTAGAGATGGGGTCATACTATGTTGGCCAGCTGGTCTCAAACTTCCAGGCTCAAACAATCCTCTCACTTTGGTCTTCCAAAGTGCTGAGATTATAGGCATTAGCCACCATGCCTGGGCCATTGTGTTTTTTATTTATTATTTTTTTTGCAATAGAGTCTCACTCTTGCCCAGGCTGGAGTGCAGTGGCGCAATCTCTGCTCACGGCAACCTCTGCCTCTGCCTCCTAGAGTCAAGTAATTCTCCTGCCTCAACCTCCTGAGTAGCTGGGGTTAGAGGCATGCACCACCTGGCTAATTTTTGTATTTTTAGTAGAGATGGGGTTTCACTATGTTGGCCAGGCTGGTCTTGAACTCTGATCTCAGGTGATTCACCTGCCTTGGTCCCCCAGGGTGCTAAGATTACAGGCATGAGCCCCACATCTGGCCCCACTGTTTTGTTTTGTTTAAATGGGACTTTCACTTTGATGAAAGTAATTCACACATCTCACTGGCTTCTTTCTGCCTTGGTAACACTATAATAATTTCCATTTTAAGGCAATATTCCATTTTTCAAGCCAACTTAAAATTTTTTAACCTTTTTAAAAACTATTTTTACATTTCCTCCCCTCCCCACCATAGTGTTTGGTACATACCAAATATTTACATTATACAAACAAAAGAATTTAGTGCCAAAATTTCAGTTCATGATATAGGTATATTATTTCATTTGAACAAAAGTATTATTTTATGTATTTTTGGTATTGAACGTATAAACATTCGGGCACTAAAAGTTAGTATGCCAATTATGTGGAATTAGGGGCCCTGTAATACATCTGAACCTCTGCTCCAAATGCATTTAAATCTCGTGTATCTGGAGTATTGCATTTAGTGTTAACCTCAATGGAACGCGTGTGTGCTTTTACCAAGGATAGAGGAAGAACACTTCTTTGTAGGAGGAAGATTGGGAAAGAATGGGGTTTGGTGATGACCCAGAGAATTTTGAGTTTAAGAGGAGAGGCAACACCTACAGCAGGTGAATGGGGGTTGAAATCTGGAAATTAGATGCTGGAATTTGTAAAGTTATTGTGGCTGTATCCACTTCCTCCTCTGGTGGTGGAAGGAGACCTCACTCACCTAGGTGAACTTAGTAGACACATGCATGCCTTGGAAAAGGAAAAGAAAATGGTTCAGATTTCTGGAGCTCAACACAAGCTTAGATGCAGAAAATGTATAGGTAGAGATCTCATCTAAAGGAACTCTGGCAGTAGATAATGAGGTCCTAGCCATAGGGGATACTCTATAGCTGGGGGTTCCAGGAATATCTTTACCCTCCTGGAATTCCACAAGTGTGATTTGCTTCTCTAATGCAATGTTCCTTTTTTCCTTTTGCTGCTCCTATTTTGGTGAAGAAGCAGTCTAACTAAGGATTCATCTGTAAATTAAGAAGAGCCAAAGATTTTTAAAAAATTTATTCATGTATTAATATGAAAATTAGTTAAGGGATGTTAAATCTGGACATTCAAAAATGGAGGTTTGCGGTTGCTAAGGGTTTGGGAGAATTGCTAGAGGAATGGAGAAGGGACAGAGTTAGGAGGATGCTCTAAAAGTAGTGACTTATATTGTAGTTTTTGAAAAGGATTTTTAAGCGGTGGGCTGTCATTACCATTTGCAGACTTGAATTTTTGAAGTTTATAGTATAGGACTTTAAATGTTCCACTAGACCTCTTAATGTAGATTATTTTGTCTTTCAAGGTAGATTAGCAATATTTTTCTAGAAAACTTAAAATCTCAGAGTCTCTTTTCTTCTTTTCTCCATTTCTTACTCAATAAACTAGTTCTTGATTCATATGGCAAAACTGTTATTACACAGTGATACTTTAGTTTTCAAATTTATTTAGAGGAGTTACACTTTTGGACAAATCTATTTTGGTGAAAGTCCTTTTAAAAATAATTTTCATTTTAAGTCTACTCAAAGGATTGTTCTTTCCTCTAGAACTGTCAATATTGTTGTAAAACCAGGTTAGTAATCAGACACTGGCACCTGCAATAACACAAATATTACATAAAATTTCTGTTGTTGATCTGCTTCACCAATTTATTATCCTAAAGTTGAATAATGTTTATTTCTGTATAATTTTGTATATGGATATGTGGAGTGATACAGCACGGAGCACCTATATGTTTTAATCTCTAAAATTGCTCTTACTTTGTAACAGCAGTTGAAAATATTTCTAATCTCAACTTAAGGATAGTTATAACTGTAGTATTTCTTCTGGAAATACAAGGCCAGGGAGCCTGCATTCTGACTTTGTTCATTGCTATTATGTGCCTACATGATGTAGACTTATTAGAGACAATTTAATTACCCTTAGGGTATTCTAATGGGTTTTCACTGATTGTTAAGAAATGCTCCTTGGAGAATTTAACTGAATTTTCCAAATAAACTGGTTGATTTATATTTATTGAGAGGGGAGTTCCAGTGTACCCACTCACATCATCAATTTCAGTCTCTCATGAAGTGCAATTTGCCCAGTCTTGATTAAAAGGCCTGCAATTCTGTTTTCCGCTGCTGAATATATCCTCTGCTGCCCTCTAATGGCAGCATTGATGGCACCCACCGATATCCATCTTAACCACCAAGAATGCTTGGCATCCAGCAACTTACGTGGCTGCTGGATCTTGGGTGGCTTTCCCAGTAGAAAGACAGCTGGTGGGAGCTCCTTTGAAGGAAAAGCATGCACATGTGAATCCTGTGATTGCTGCACAAGGTGTTGGCATTCAGGTAGTTGTGACAATTTTAGGATTCCTAGGGTGGTAAGTGTTTTGCTTTATCATTTGTCCGTTTTGTTCATTTATTCATTAATTCATCAGATGTTTTTGAATGTCAGAAATGTCCACCACGTAGACTTCTCTCAATCTATTAGGTTCTTAATATAGACTTGTTGAGTGAGTGAATAAATACAAAAATATTTTAAATAAGATTTGGTCTCTGCTCTTGGGGAGACAAAATACAAACTTAAATACTCGTTGGTTGCCTTTATTTTCCTCTTTTAAATCTCCACAGTCATAGGAAAGATAAACTAGGAAATGGCTACAAATATGTATGGAAACCTAGTCTTCCTGTATTTCTGGTTGTCAGAATTCATCATCCCTAACTGTAGAAGGACTATTTTAAGTAGTACTTATTTTGCATCTAGAAATGATAACTCTTTATTTTGGTGCTTCTTGTTTTTGGTTGAAGGTAACACACAACCATGGTTGCAGTTTTCTTTATATTTACCAGTCTCTAAGACACTTAATCTATCATAAACTCTGGCTTTCTGCCTCTTTTAATATTTAATGAATTATGACTTAAAACAGGTGCTGCTTTAAATGACTGTATATGAAATATGATAAGTGCAGTGGTGTGTATTTTTTTTCCTTGTTAAGAATGTTGTGAACTCCTTAATTCTTTTATTTATTAGCCTGCTTTACAAGTTTTTCTTTAATGTATTTTCCTTTCCACTCTTCATTATTTCATATTAGGTAAATGTCTGTTACTGGCTTCATTCCTTGTTTGAGAGTATAATCCACAGATATATTGAGGTCACATATCCCATTGGAGAAGAATGTGAACTAGTATGTTTATGTTATTTTTACAGTTTTTAATTATATCAATAGTTTTTGGAGAACAAGAGGTGTTTGGTTATATGGATAAGTTTTTTAGTGCTGATTTCTGAGATTTTGGTACACCTATCACTTAAGCAACGTACACTGAACCCAGTATGTAGTCTTTTATCCCTCACCCCGCTCCCATCCTTCCGCCTGAGTCCCCAGAGTCCATTATATCATTCTTATGTCTTCAAGTCCTCATATCTCAGTTCCCACTTCTAAGTGAGAGCATACAATGTTTGGTTTTCCATTCCTGAGTTACATCACTAGGAATAATGGTGTCCAGCTCCATCCAGGTTGCTGTGAATGCCATTATTTGATTCCTTTTTATGGCTGAGTAGTTGTATTCCATAATGGGTGTGTGTGTGTGTGTGTGTGTGTGTGTGTATATATGTGTGTGTGTGTATATATATATATATATATATATCACATTTCTTTATCCCAATTATCCCAGCACCATTTGTTTAGTAGGGTAGTAGGGTGTCCTTTCTCCATTTTATGTTTTTGTTGTGCTTTGTCAAAGTTGGTTGTATGTATTTGGCTTATTTCTGGGTTCTCTATTCTGTTCTGTTGATCTGTGTGCCTGTTTTTATACTAGTACTCTGCTGTTTTGATGACTATAGCCTTGTATAGTTTGCAGTTGGGTAAAGTGATGTTTTGGTGATTATAACCTTGTAGTATAGTTTGTAGTTGGGTAATGTGATGACTCTGGATTTGTTCTTTTTGCTTAGTCTTACTCTGGGTATGCAGGCTTTGTTGTTGTTCCATATGAATTTTAGAATTGTTTTTTCTAGCTCTGTGAAGAATGATTATGGTATTTTGATGGGAATTGCACTGAATTTATAGATTGCTTTTGGCAGTATGGTCATTTTCACAATATTCTATCTATCCATGAGCACGAGATGCATTTCCATTTTTTTTTTGTTGTTGTTGTTGTTGCTGTCTATGATGTTTTTAGCAGTGTTTTGTAGTTTTCCTTGTAGAGATCTTTCACCTCATTGGTTAGGTATATTCCTTTTTTTTTTTTCCCCCAGCTGTTGTAAAAGTGGTTGAGTTCTTGATTTGATTCTCAGCTTGGTTGCTATTGGTGTATTGCAGTGCTACTGATTTTTATACATTGATTTTGTATCCTGAAACTTTACTGAACTCATTTATCAGATCTAGGAGCTTTTGGGACGAGTCTTTAGTGTTTTCTTGGTATACAATCATATCATCAGCAGACAGTGACAGTTTGACTTCCTCTTTACCGATTTATAGCTATTATTTCTTTCTCTTGTCAGATTGCTCTGGCTAAGACTTCCAGTATTATGTTGAGTAGAAATGGTAAAAGTAGGCATCTATATCTTGTTCCAGCTCTCAGGGAGAATGCTTTCAACTTTTCCCTTTTCAGTATAATGTTGGCTGTGGGTTTATCATAGAAGGATTTTATTACCTTAAGATATGTCCCTTCTATGCCAATTTTGCTGAGGATTTTAATCATTAAGTGATGCTGGATTTTATCAAATGTTTTTTCTGTGTCTGTTGAGATGATTATATGATTTTTGTTTTTAATTGTTTATGTGGTTATCACATGTATTGACTGGGGTATGTTAAACCAACCCCGCATCCCAGGGAGAAACCCACTTGATCATGGTGTATTATCTTTTTGCAATGGTATTGAATTCAGTTAGCTAGTATTTTGTTGAGGATTTTTGCATCTGTGTTCATCAGGGATATTTGTCTGTAGTTTTCTTTTTTTGTTATGTCATTTCCTGGTTTTAGTATTAGGGGAATATTAGCTTCATAGAATGATTTAGGGAAGATTCCCTGTTTCTCTATCTTGGAATAGTTTTGATAGTATTGATACCAATTCCTCTTTGAATGTCTCACAGAGTTCAGCTGTAAATCCATCTGGCTCTGAACTTCTCTTGTTGGCAATATTTTTATTACTGTTTCAATCTCACTACTTGTTACTGGTCTTTTCAGAGTTTTTCTTTCTTTCTGGTTTAAACCAGGAAGGTTGTATATTTGCAGGAATTTTTCCATCTCTGGGTTTTCTAGTTTGTGCACATAAAAGTGTTCATAGTAGCCTTGAATGGTCTTTTGTATTTCTGTGGTGTCATTTCTAATTGAGCTTATTTGGATCTTCCCTCTACATTTCTTGCTTAATTTCATTAATGGTCTGTTGATTTCGCTTATCTTTTCAAAGAACCAGCTTTTTGTTTCATTTATCTTTTGTTTTTTGTTTGTTTCAATTTCATCTAGTTCTGCTCTGATCTTTGTTATTTTTTTCTTCTGCTGGGTTTGGATTTGGTTTATTCTTGTTTCTCTAGTTCTTTGATGTGTGAGCTTACATTGTCAATTTGTGTACTTTCAGACTTTTTTTTTTTTGTAATAGACATTAATGCTCTGAATTTTCCTCTTTGTACCACTTTGGCTATATCCCAGAGGTTTTGATAGGTTGTGTTACTATTATTGTTAAGTTCAAAGAAGTTTTTAATATCCATCTTGATTTCATTATTACCCAAAAGATCATTCAGGAGCAGATTATTTAATTTTCATGTATTTGTATAGTTTTGAGCATTTGATTTGGAATTAATTTCCAATTTTATTCCACTGTGGTGTAAGAGAGTAGTTGATATAATTTCAATTTGCTTAAATTTATTGGGACTTATTTTGTGGCTTATGATATGATCTGTCTTAGAGAATGTTCCATATACTGTTGAAAAGAATGTATATTTTGCAATTGTTGGGTAGAATGTTCTGTAAATAACTGTTAAGTCCTTTTGTTCTAGAGTGTAGTTGAAGTCCATTGTTTCTTTGTTGCCTTTCATCTTGATCACCTGTCTGGTGCTGTCAGGAGAGTATTGAAATTCCCCAACATTATTGTGTTGCCATCTATCTCACTTCTTAGGTCTAGTAGTAATTGTTTAATAAATTTGGGAGCTCCAGTGTTAGGTGCATATATATTTAAGATTGTGATATTTTCCTGTTGAACTAGTCCTTTTATCATTATATAATGTCCTTCTTTGTCTTTTTAAAGTGCTGTTGCTTTAAAGTTTGTTTTGTCTGATATAAGAATAGCTACTCCTGCTCACTTTTGGCATCCATTTGCATGGACTGTCTTTTTACACCCCTTTACCTTAAGTTTATGTGAGTCCTTATGTGTCAGTTGAATCTCTTGAAGGCAGCAGATACTTGGTTGGTGAATTCTTATTCATTCTGCCATTCTGTGTCTTTTAAGTGGAGCATTTAAGTCATTTACATAAAACATTAGTATTTAGATGTGAGGTACTGTTCTATTCATCATGCTATTTGTTGCCTGAATACCTTGGGTTTGTTTTCATTGTGTTACTGTTTTATAGGTCCTATGAGATGTATGCTTTAAGGAGATAATATTTTGGTGTATTTTGAGGATTTGTTTCAAGATTTAGAGCTCCTTTTAGCAGTTCTTGTAGTGCTTGCTTGGTAGTGGAAAATTCTTTCAGCATTTGTTTGTCTAAAAAATACTTATCTCTCCATGTTTGAAGCTTAATTTTGCTGGATACAGAATTATTGGCTGATAATTATTTTGATTAAGGAGCCTAAAGATAGGATCCCAGTCCCTTCTGGCTTGCAGGGTTTCTGCTGAGAAATCTGCTGCTAATCTGATAGGTTTTCCTTTGTAGGTTACCTTATGCTTTTGCCTCACAGCTTTAATATTCTTTCCTTCATCTTGACTTTAGATAATCTGATAACTGTGTGTCTAGGTGATGATCTTTTTGCAGTGAATTTCCTGGGTATTCTTTGAGCTTATTGTAGGTGGATGCCTAGGTCTTTAGCAAGACCAGGAAGTTTTCCTTGATTGTTCCTTCAAACAAGTTTTTCAGGCTTTTAGATTTTTCTTCTTCCTCAGGAACACCAATTATTTTTATGTTTGCTTGTTTTAACATAATCCCAGATTCATTGGTGGCTTGTTCATTTTTTAAAATTCTTTTTTGTCTTTTTTGGATTGCATTAATTTGGAAGGGTTGTCTTTGAACTCTGAAGTTCTTTCTTCCATTCAAGTCGATTGTTGGAACTTTCCAGTGTATTTTGGATTTCTCTAAATGTGTCTTTTATTTCTAGAAGTTGCAGTTGCCTTTTTATTATGATATCTATTTCTCTGGAGACTTTTTCATCAATATCCTGTATTTTTTTTTTTCATTAGTTTTTACCTTTCTCTGGTGCCTCCTTGAATAGTTTAATGGTCAACCTTCTGAATTCTTTATCTGGCAATTCAGAGATTTCTTGTTAGTTTGGATCTGCTGCTAGAGAGGAGCTAGTGTGATCTTTTGGGGGTGTTAGAGAACCTCATTTTGTCATATTACCAGAATTACTTTTCTGGTTCCTTCTCATTTTAGTAGACTGTTTCAGTGGAAAGTTCTGGAACTCAAGGGCTGCTGTTCAGATTGTTTTGTCCCACAGGGTGATCCCCTGGTGTGGTGGTAGGAATGGGGCTTCCTGAGAGCCAAACTGCAGTGATTCTTACTGGCCTTCTAAGTCTAGCCACCCAGTGGGGTGACCAGGCTCCAGGCTGGTGCTGGGGAATAGCTTCAGAATCCTGTGATGTGATCTGTCTCCAGGTCTCCCTGCTCTGGTTACCAACATCTGCTCTGGTAGAGGTGGCAGGGGAGTGAAATGGACCCTGGGAGTCCTTGATTTTAGTTTTGTTTGGTGCTTGTTTTCTCGAATATTGGTTATGCTGGCAGTTAAGTTGTCATGAGGACAGAATCAGGACTTCTGTTTAGCCAGGTATAGCAGGTGGTAGAATTAGCTGTTTTCTTCTTCTTTGGAGCAGGGTTATTCTGTTGAGTTACTGTAATGGCTTGAATTGGTTGGCATCCAGCCAGGAGGTGTCACTTTCAAGAGAGTGCCAGCTGCAGTGGTAGAAGGTGGATATAATCTTGCCCCACATTGACCAGATGAGTACTATGGGTTCTCTGGTGTTGATTGCAGCCTTAGAGCTCCCAAGAGCTTTGTATTTTGTCTTTGGCTACCAGGGCAGATTGAGAAAAACCATCAGGTCAGGAAGGGTTAAATGAGTCTAAGCTCTGACTCTCTTTGTGCAGGGGTTGCTGTGGTGGCGTTGGAGGATGGTGGGTGGTTCTCAGGCCAATGGAGTTATGTTCCAGGGGGATTATGGCTGCCTCTGCTGTGTCATATAGATCGCCAGGGAAGTGGGGAAAAGCCAGCAGTGACAGGCCTCACCCAGCTCCAATATAGCCAGCAAGGCCAGACTCACTCCCAGCTTGCCCCTACCAACCATACTTTGTATTCAGACAACGAAAGAGCAGGGCTGATATTTTGCCCCCAGGTACAAGCCTTCACATTGAGAAAACAAGCAGGGCTCTCTGGTCTCTTGCCTGCCTGCCTGCTTGCCTACCTGCCCACCTGCATGGTCGGCTGTGGCTTTTGTGCTTGTATCTGCACTTCTTATTTGCCCCGCTCCCTTGATTCTGCTCAGGAAAGTTCGTGCTTAGTTGAAATTGCTACTGAGTTCAGCTGGTAGTGTCCTTCACCCTGTGGCTCCTCCCCAATTTCATCAGCTGCCTTACCTTCCCTAAGGGACCTCTGTGAGATGAGGTCAGTAATGGCTTCCCTGGGCTTGTGCTGGGGACCAGGAGTACCTACAGGGCTCTTCCAACTGCTTCTTTTTTTATATTTCACTCAGCTCCCTAAATCCATTTCAGCTCTAGGTAAGATTAAATTCTCCTCCCATGATCTCAATTTTTGGGTTCCCCAGTGGGGATGTGTGTTCAGAGGCTGACTTTTCCCCTTCTCGCACTTTGGTGAACCACAGTTTTTCAGCTGTCTTGAGGTGATTGCAGCAGCAAGCCACTTCTTTCAAAGGGTCTGTGAATTCTTTTGTTTTCCTGGTACTTTCTTGTGGTGGTTTTTAGAACAAAGGTTCACAATGTGAGTGTCTCCAGATGCTGTTCTGTCTGTCCAAGCAGGAGCTGCACATTAGTCCTATCTCCTATCTGACATTTTTCACCTTTATGTTATTTAACATTTTATTGGGGAGATGGTGGTGGTGTTGGTTGTATTTTGCAAGATTTTTTCGTTATTTTGTACATTATTTAAATTTTTCCCTTAGATATTAAAATAACCAGAAAGAAGAAAATTTTTGTTTTTTCAATGACTGTACTAAACACTTGAAAAGCTGGAGCAAATAACTTTTGAAAAATTAAATTTAATTTGACCTAGTGGTATAGTAATAATTATTTTTTATGACCCATCTCTTTTGTGACAACAGTGAAATAAATTGATGGAAAGGAGACTCTAGAAGGGAGGAAAGATACAGAGTAAATACAATTGTTTTTATCTCTTGACTGCTTTACTTTTTATCTATCAGTTCAATTGATCTCTTAGCTCATATACCCACAAAACTATATTTCTCTTTAGTATTACTTTAAACTACATTTTCATCACTTTCAAGATATTCTTAAAATAAAACAATATTAAAAAGATGTTTAATTTTTTGAAATCCAGTATTTTACCATGCTGAAGTGGTTGTGTAAAATAAAGGAAAGTTTGGATAAAGCACCTGTCTTTCAGGAGATAGTGATGAATGGAAGACTGTTTCTGGATATTACGGTTTGCCAAAGTAAATCTAGACCAAGAGGCTAAAACCATTTTCCTTTTCCCTTTTAGGGATATGGAGAATGTGGCTGTGAAAAGCTAAATTTTAGCATTTGTTGCCATAAAATCAATAATTTGATTGGGAAAGCTTCAATAATATTAATAGATTTCACCCCATGGGTCACCTGCATCATTTCTTATGCCTTGTGGGATCTTAGGTATTCTAGATATTCCTATTTCATTCCTATTTCTTGGATGCTGTTTAATTAGATTTGACTATGGCAAGGGTTAAAATTGTTGGGCAGTTTTATTCAAAATAAATGGCAACAGAGTTAAAAAAAAAAAAAAAGCCTTAAGTGATTAGAGACAGTCTACTAAACTCTGAATTCTAGTTTTGCTTCTGGTACCAACTTTCTCCACTAATTAAAAGAGGAGCCTGTTTTAGCCAACTTAAGCAGAAAAGGGATTTATTTTGCAATTTACAGAATTGATGAGAAGGATGGAGAAGTAAGTTCAAAAAACAGGAAGGAATTAAAGGCAGCTGAGAATTTCTCTGCTCATAAACTATAAGAAAAATCCAGTTAGGAAGCCAGTTCTGTTTCTGAGACTGTTGTCTTTATATCTGCATTTCTCCCTCAAGTTTGGCATTTTTTTTTTCTGTGGTAGCATCCCATGGACAGCCCAGATCAGTAGTTCTCTTGTTTCTAGCTTTCGGGAGTCCCTGAGGTCAAAACTGCTTTTTATAATTCTTAGGTTTTGTTGTTTTTTGCACTGTTTACTGTGTTGACATTTGTGCTGATGGTATAAAAGCACTGGTAAGAAAAAGTGCTGGTGCCTAAGCGTGAATCAAGGCATTGGCATGTCTGTATGTATGTTAACTTAAAAGGAACAAGCTGAGGCAAAATTAATATAAGTAGAGAGTTTTTTTTTTGTTTTTTTTTTTTTTTTTTTTTTTTTTTTTTTGGCTAAGCTCGAGGACTGCAACCTGGCAGCATAGATTCAAATTGTCCTGAACATGCACTTTAATTAGTAGCAGTAGCTACAAGTGGATTTCTAAAGGCAAAAAAAAGTTGTTTGTCAGGAATTCTCTTCAGTTCACAGAAATAACATGGATTAGTGATTGGCTATACATTGTTAAGCTATAGGGTGTGGGTTATAATGTCCAGTGGGGCATTATTAGGTTTATTTATAGCTGCTTTTGGCAATAGCAAGCAGTTTCAGGAGATGAATACATAGCTCAAAATGGGGAGTAAGGTATGATTGTGGTCTCTCTTGGTCTGGTAAATAAAGGACTTGCATTCCTCAGATAAAAGTTCTTTCTTTTTACACACACACACACACACACACACACACCCTACCTTTTTACTGACAGTATTTCTCATATCAAATATGTGGGTTTTTTCTTCGCACCAATCAATCCTCCAGCTTCCCAGACACCAACTGGGTGTCATACAATCCAGTTCAATTATAGCAGTGTGTATCTGGAGTTATCAAATCCAGAGTCTAAGGGATCAATCCCTCAAGACTGTCCTCACTTTACTTATTTGTTTCTTTTTATTTTTTATAGACAAGGATCTTGCTATGTTGCCCAGCCTGGACTCAAACTCTGTTGGCCAAGTGATCCTCCCACCATAGCCTCCTGAGAAACTGGGACTACAGGCTCAGGCTGTCTTCACTTTAGGTGCCATTTCTGGGCTGTCCTCATTTTAGATGCCAGGCACAAGTATTGGGTCCACAGGTTACCCACACTTCTGTCTGACTTGGCTATAAATCAAGGTTCTCATCATACCCAGTCCCTTCAGGTTTGATAATTCACTAAAACAGCTCTTCAGGAAGACAATTTACTTATGATTACTGGATTGTTATAAAGGATACAACTCAGGAATAGCCAATATAAGAGATGTATAGGACAAGGTATTGGGGGAGGAGACGTGTGGACCTTTTGTGCCCTCTCCGGATGTGCCACTCTTCCAGCATTTTGATGTGTTCACTCACCTGGAAGCTCTCTGAACTGTTCTCCTCCCCTGTCTTTTTAAAAAATAGAATGGGGTTCTTGCCATGTTGCCCAGGTTGGTATTGAACTCCTGGGTGTTGTGGGTTCTACTGCCTGGGGTAGCTTTGCAAGTTTTAAAGGGATTTACCAAGGAACTTGTAGGTAAAGAAAGGCTAATTTATTAGAGAAAGCATGAAAATATGCTGCAAGTTTGTAGTGGGCAGCACACAGAGAAAGGGTTGTCTGCCAAGAGGCGGGGACTAGAGGGAAGTTGTATAGTCATGCTGCAAGGGGGCTATCTGCGTAACAAGGTCATTGTGCCCCCAGGTTGTTTGTGATTAGCCATCTGTCAGAACAGTTGTTCATTGTTCCCCATCTGGGATCACCCCTTCCTCATTGTTGCTGACTTATCAGGACTCCACATCTTCCCCACCCCCTGTGACAGAACAGCAGTGACAAATCTTTGGCAGTGGGGTGGAGGTCTCATCTTCCAGCTACTTCCTGGCATGCCTTGGGCATGGAGTGGACCCTGCCTATGGTTGTTGGTTTGTCAGGAGACCCTATGGGTTTCAGATTGTGGGACTTAGGATATTGGATCTTTCTGGGGGAAGGGACTCATCAGAGAGGGGGGAGTATATGAAGGTGAAACTGGTGTCTGGCTGAATCCAGGGGAGATTTGTAAAGGTAGCAGTCCTCATTGGGAAGAGTCTAATCCAATTCACAGCATCATCCTGAAAGTGAAACTTAAATTCTAGAAGATAATATTTTGTTTGTTTTTTTTTAAGTCAACGTTGGCCAAAAAGTGAGAAACAAACCCTTTGCTTTTTGGCTGTTTTTTTTTTTTTTTTTTTTTTTTTTTTTTTTTTTTTTTTTTTTTTTTTTTTTTTTTTTTTTTTTTTTTTTTTTTTTTTATTGGAAGCCCATTTACATAACCTGAAAGTTAAACTTGATGTAAAAGTGTTTGAATTTAATTAGAAACAGAAAATGTGTGTTCAGCAGGGGAGTACATGACTCTTAGGAACAGCATAAGTTGTTTCTTTGATTACATTGAGACTTTAGACATATCAAGAGAAGCCAGGGATCCAGAATAAAGTTATGTTGGAGGAAAACATTGCTTAATTTTTTTGACCTTAGAGTTGAAACAGTTTAGCATTAGGCCATAGTAACAGTTAGAATTGGAGGAAAATCTGACAGGAGCTGACAAAAACTGGAGAGTGTTATTATATTAGGCCTTCTTTAGGGGAGAAAAAGCAGAAAGCAGTGAGACACAGCAAAAGTTAAACTGAGATGATTTTGAGAAGCTTTTAAAATAAACGTTATAAAATTAAAGGTAAAACTTGTTGCAGTTTTATCAAGAACAGATTAATACCTTAAGAAAACCTTGTTTTAACATGGGGGGAGCAATGTTACAAAAACTATCCTAAATAATTCCCTTTCAGTTATAACCAACTTAATCACCTACAAAATTCCTTTCATAAATTCTTCACAAACCTTCTTATGACCTATACAGACTTACTTTTGACATGCTTGGACTTTGTGACTTAAACATTCTTCTTTCTTAAACAACCAGTCATTTTGCTTTAGAACAAGACTTTAGCATACAAGATTTTTTTCTCATATAAAACCTTTTTTTGAATATAACCTTCCTTTCCCAAAATACCTTTTTACATTTATAACTTTCTTTCATGTCTCTCTCATTCCCTGGTTCCTTTTACCTTGTTTTTGTGTATAACCTTTAAGTAACCTTTGAATTAGACAAAAATTATTTTCCTTTTGTTAGGAAGTTAAGGTTTGTACTGCATGTTGGTGTGTGAGTTCTGTGGGTGGGGGGGAGTACATGAGGAGGTAATCTACATACTGTAGAAGTCATCCCCACTTAAGAGATTGTTCAGTTAGGTTTCTTGCTAGGGCTTGTTTGAATGAGTGTGGGCTATATTTTAACCCCCTGAAATGGGACTATCTAGGCTGAAGTTTCTATGTAGTCCATTTTGACACTGCTGTAAAGAAATACCCAAGACTGGGTAATTTCTAAACAAAGGAGGTTTAGTTGACTCATAGTTCTGCATGGCTGGGGAGGCCTCAGGAAACTTACCATCATGATGGAAGAGGAAGCAGTCACCTTCTGCACAGGGTGGCAGGAGAGAGAAGTAAGGAAGGCAGGAGAAACTGCCATTTATGAAACCATTAGATCTCGTGAGAACTCACTATCACAAGAACAGCATGGGGGAAACTGCCCCCTTGATCTAATAACTTTCGTCACTCTACATTTGCAGATTACAATTCTCTTCCTCAAAACATGGGAGTTACAATTGGAGATTAGATTTAGGTGGGGACACAGAGCCAAACCATATCCAGTGGCCTGTCCTTCTGCACCAAGGACACTTAACCTGGAGAAGTGTCCTTAGGACAATTTCGAATGGGCTGGAGGCTTCTAAAGCAGCAAACAGTTAAGCCTGTCTCTTGTCCTTGCATTTTTCTTTCTCTGTAGCTCTGTCCCCCTTATTCTGTTCCCAATTATTGAAGAACTTGAAGGCTATGTTCAGCAATGTTGGGAAAGAAGTTTATGGTCTCTAATCTAGCCTTTAGAGTTCATGTCTAATGTCTGGGGATGCCTGGCTGATAAACAGCAAAGATGATGAGGCCTTCTGGGCTCTTGGGGTTCATATTAGTATATATTCTCATAGCCTCAGCCCGCCTGGAATAAAATAGGTCTGAGTTTTCATTTGACCCCTGTCTTATTTCTCTTAGTTTGGCATAATTTACAGGTTTTATATGGATGTTTTTATGCCCTCAATCAGCCAAGTGATCATGTGATTATAATGTTCCCTGCTGTGGGCTCCCTCTTGATAACCCCACCTAGGATCAGTGGCAGGTGCTGTAGCTTTCCCTGGGCCAGACTCCTGGGGGCTTGGGGTATGCACCTCATCTGCTCACCTTTGAGCCAGAGACCAAATGTGGGATTTTTCCTCATGGGTGCAACAAGTGGTGAAAATAATATACATGTCCTGCCAAGTGAGGTAGAAGGAAGCAGTAGTCCTTTACATTCCTTCATGAAGTGAGAAAGGCCCCGACTGAAAGAGCCAAGCTTAGTTTTTATTTAGGAAAGATCAGACACTGGAAAAGGAACATGGGCTCTAATGGTTCCTGGATCCCCATTTGCCACGTCCTGGAGCAGCAAAACTTTTTCTGGGGCTGAAATGGAATAATAAATGGCCTCTGACATAGTATGAGAAGGGGAGAAGGGTCCCTGATAAAGAGGAGGCACTGGAAAACAACATCGAAGTTTGGGATGTTGAGGGGAAGGTGAAGGAGAGGGAGCAGCTGGAGTAGGTGTGATTGAATGTGAAGGTAGTTTGTTAGAGGAAGAAGTTCTGGTCTCAACCCATCCAGCTAGCTGGAGAGAATGGAAGAGAGAAAAAGAAAGTCCATCCATAATGTCAGAAAAGTCAGTGGGGCCAGATAATAAAGCCGTGCACATTCGGAAGATTTGGTGGAGATCAGTGGAGATCAGGATCCCGAGAGAGAGAGAGTCATAAAAGCCTGGACATAGGAACTCCAGACCATTTAGAAGAGTTGCAACAGAAAATGGCAAGCTGTAAAATAGTACTGGGGGCAAGGGTCCCACTTGGAGGCCAGGGGGATTCCTGATCTGAAAGTTTATAAGGTGGCCATGTTGTATTACACAAGAAAATTAAACTTTCTTTTTGAGAGTCTGAGGGTCAAATTTATCCCAGTATTTTAGGATGCAACCCAGAGATGAGTCTGAAGGAATAGATGGGGTTTGTCCCATAGTGGGACTGGAAAACAACAAGCTGCTTGGGGCTAATAAATAATAGTACCCACCTCGTAGAACTGTTGTGAAGACTAAATAAGATAATAAAAAGAGATTGTTTAGAACAGTGCATAGTTTATAATAAATACCTAGTCAATTATAATTATTATTATCATCCCTTATCAAACTTTCAAATCAGGTCTTCAGCAAGCTGGTCATAAGACAGAAGATCTAAGATGTGAATCCAGGCTCTCTGGGTTCTTGTATAACTGGATAACAACTCATCAGAAAAAGCTATTGATCTGAAAACATGAAGTGCTACTAGGCTTAGATTAACGATGTAAAATGTGAGCTTTTTTCCTCCTACTTCCTATTAGTCTATTTTCTGGAGTAATATAGAACAAACTTAATAAACAAATTGCAAATATTCAAGGGAACTTTGAATATATCATCTAGATGGACAGCTTGTTCTCTTTGAAGACATACAAATGGTCATGGTGTTTTTTTAAATTGTATACACAAAAGCTATAAAATTATGTACTGGTTTAATTAGTCTTGCTTAATTAGCCATTATCTGATCAATATTAAAACTCCATCTTTTTTTTCTTTAACATCTATTTTTTTGGTTTTTAAAGATTTTTTTTCTTTTTTTTTTTTTTTGTTGCAGGACAAAATTGTTTATTGAGTTTTTATTTATAGCAGGTGGCATAGCCTGATGATCTCGAAGTGGGATATGCTCATAGCTGGTATTTGCCAAATAAGTAATATACTCATGCAAAGAGTCATATTTTCTGCTCTACTAGAAGCTGTCTTCAAGAGAATATGCTTTTACTAAATACGATAANTTTTTTTTTTTTTTGCAGGGCAGGATTTTTTATTGAGTTTTTAGCTATAGCTGGTAGCACAGCCTGAAGAGCTTGAAGTGGGATAGGTTCATAGCAGGTGTTTGCCAAATAAGTAATATACTCATGCAAAGAGTCATATTTTCTGCTCTACTAGAAGCTGTCTTCAAGAGAATATGCTTTTACTAAATACGATAAAATTTCACAGTGCCCTCCAAGGAACTGCTCTGTGTTGTGATGGTGGCTGGGTGTGAGATGGGACAGGGGAGGAAGGGATACAATGTGATGGAGAATACTCTCTCAGATACGAAACTACGTATACGAGGATAATAGAATTGAATCCCATTTTGTTCATTTTTGTTGTTGTTTTTTTGAAAGGTCCTATTCTCCTAAAAATCAAAATTTGGTAGTATACTGGACTGGCCAAGTGTGAATGTCTGCTATGACAAAACCTCCATTTAAGGGAAACTGTCTTGCCTTTAGCCCTTGCTATAAGGGTAGTTCCTTTTTTGTATTTAGCTATAACCCCTGGCTATGGCTGAGTAGACCCAGGAAAACTGAACCAAATAATAGAGAATTGTGGCGTGGTATAAAAAGATTAACTGGCCTAATCAAAATTTTCCCTGGAAAATTAAAAACTGTAAAACGTAGAGAGATGGAGGCAGTTAACAATGAGGGCAAAAAACTGAAACAATGTATTAGAAAATATAGTGAGATAAACAGGATAAGATGTATTATCATATGTTATAGGGGAGCAAAAATATGAGAAATTAAAGCCATTTAATAGTGAAATGGAAAGAATCAGATGTTTAATATTAAGCTGTGTAATAAATAAGGAAAGCAGTGGAAGATTGACTGCCTGTTTGATTGATTCATTTGTTTATTCAACAGATTATTTTTTTAGTTGTTAGCATGTACCAGGCAGTGTTTTAGTCCAAGAGTATTGCTCTGAGAAAGAGTTAAGCCAGTGATCCTCAACCACTTGTGATTTTGCCTACCAGAGGATATTTGGCCATGTCTAGAGACATTTTGGTTGTAACAGCTGGGAAAGGGGGGTGGTATTGGCTTTTAGTGAGTAGAGGCCAGGGATGTTGCAAACTATTCTACAATGCATAGGATAACTCCCTACAAAAATAGAATCATCTTGCTCGGAATGTCAGTAGTTCTCAGGTTTAGAAACTCTGGGATAAACCATCATTAGGATGTAGTTCATGGAATAATTGTTAGTTTGTAGTTGACATTTAACTTTCTGTGTTTTCAGAATTAAGGA
Organism: Cebus imitator; assembly: GCF_001604975.1. Taxonomy (NCBI): domain Eukaryota; kingdom Metazoa; phylum Chordata; class Mammalia; order Primates; family Cebidae; genus Cebus; species Cebus imitator. The sequence goes on along the minus strand of NW_016107393.1, from coordinate 2,621,463 downwards.
AGTTCACTGGAGTAAAATGGAGGCCTCTGTAATATTACCCATTCTGAAGAAAAAACTAGCCTTCCTTTCAGGTACGTTTTCTTCTTAAAATTTGAAGTGTTTGATATACAAACTTTTTAATAGTTTTTTCTTTGATAAGTATGACAAATGCATTTTATTTTTTTAATGACAGTTTTATTTAAAAGGTATTTTTAAGACATCTTTAAATCAGAGTGGAGAACTAGGAGAGCTAACTCTATACTGTTTCTTGGCAGTCCAATTTATTTTTCTAATTTCAGTTTTTTTACATTCGGGGGTACATGTGTCTGTCTGTTGCATGGATCTATTACATGATACTAAGGTTTGCGGTACAATGGAGTCCAATCACCATCGCCCAGGTAGCGACCATAGTATCCAGTAGGTAGTTTGTCAGCCCTTTTCCCCTTCTCTCCCTTTCCTGGAGTAGTCTCCAGTGTCTGTTGCTTCCATCATAAAGTCCATGTGTGCCCATTATTTCACTCCCACTTATAAATGAGAATGTGCAGTATTTGGTTTTCTGTTTCTGTGACAATATTCAGTTAGGATGATGGCCTCTAGCTGCATCCACATTGTGGTGAAGGACATGATTTCCTTGTTTTTTATGGCTGTGTAGTACTCTATGATGTACATGTACCATGTTTTCTTTATCCATTCCACTGTTGATAGACACCTAGGTTGACTCTATATCTTTGCAGTTGTAAATAGTGCCATAGGGAATATTTGAATGCATGTGTGTTTTTGATAGAGCAATTTATTTTCCATTGGATATATACCCAGTAATCAGATTGCTGGATTGAATGGTAGCAATCCCATTACTAGGTATATACCTACAGGTAAATACATTGTTTTATAGATTTCTCTGTTTTAAGTTCTCTGAGATGTCTCCAAACAGCTTTCTCCAGAGACTGAACTCTAATTTACATGACCACCAACAATGCATAAGCATTTCCCTTTCTCTGAAGCCTCACCAGCATCTTTTATTTTTTGACTTTTTAATAATAGACATTCTGACTGATATGAGATGATACTTTATTGTGAATTTGATTTGCATTGCTGTAATTATTTGTGATATGCATGCTTGTTGGCCACTTGTATATCTTCTTTTGAGAAATGTCTGTTCATGTCCTTTGCCCACTTTTTAATGGGGTTGTTTTTTCCTTGTTGAATTGATTAAGTTCCATAGGGATTCTGGATATTAGGCCTTTCTTGGAAGCATAGTTTGTGACTGTTTTCCCCTATTTTGTAGGTTGTCTGTTTACTTTGTTGATAGTTTCTTTTGCTGTACAGAAGCTCTTTAGTTTAATTATGTTCTACTTTTCAATTTCTGTTTCTGTTGCAGTTACTTTTGAGGATGTAGTCATACATTTTTGCTAAGGCCGGTATCCAGAATTGTATTTCCTAGGTTTTCTTCTAGGATTTTTATAGTTTTAGGTTTTATGTTTAAGTCTTTAATTCATCTTGAGTTAATTTTTGTATATGGTGAAAGGTATGGTCCAGTTTTATTCTTTTGCACATGGTTAGCAAGTTATCCCAGCTCCATTTATTGAATAGGGAGTTCTTTCCCCATTGCATGTTTTTTTGAAGATCAGATGGCTATAGGTGTGTGACTTTATTTCTGGATTCTCTCTATTCTTTTCCATTGGTCCATGTGTCTGTTTCTGTACCAGTGTCATGCTCTTTTGTTTACTGTAGCCTTATAGTGTAGTTTGAAGTCAGGCAATGTAATACTTCTGGGTTTGTTCTTTTTGCTTAGAATTGCTTTGGCTATTTAGGCTCTTTTTTGGGTCCATATGAACTTTTGAATAGTTTTTTCTATTCTGTGAAAATTGACATTGGTAGTGTGATAGGAAAAGCATTAAAAATTGTAGATTGCTTTGAGTAGTATGGCCATTTTAACAATGTTGACTCTTTTAATCCATGACGATGGAATGTTTTTTCATTACTTTATGTCTTCTGTTATTTCTGTCAGCAGTGTATTACAGTTTTCCTTGTAGATATATTTCACCTCCTTGCTTAGGTGTATTTTTTAGGTATTTTTTGTGGCTGGTATAAGTGAGGATATGTTCTTTATTTGGCTCTCAGCTTGAGTGTCATTGGTGTTTAGAAATGCAACTTATTTTTGCATATTGATTTTTTTTACCCTGAAATTTTACTAATGTCATTTATCAGTTCTAGAAGCCTTTCGGTGGAGGCTTTAGGGTTTTCTAGGTATAGAAACATAAAGTCAACAAAGAGAGATAATTTGACTCCTTTGTTTTCTATTTCTTTGCCTTTTGTTTCTTTTTCTTGCCTGATAGCTCTTGTTAGGACTTCTAGTACTATATTGAATACAAGTGGTGAGAGTAGGTATCCTTGTTTTGTTCCAGTTCTTAAGGAATACTTCTATCATTTGCCTGTTCAGCATGATGTTGGCTGTGGGTTTGTCTGTAGACAGCTTTTATTATTTTGAGCTGTGTTTTTTCAGTGCATAGGTTCTTAAGGGTTTTTATCATGAAAGGATGTTGGATTTTATGAAAGACTTTTTCTGCATCTATTGAGATGATCATATGGTTTTTGTTTTTAATTCTGTTTATGTGGTGAATCACGTATATTGATTTGTGTATGTTGAACCAGTGTTGCATCCCAGGAATAAAGCTTACTTGAATATGGTGAATTAACTTTTTGATGTACTGCCAGATTCCGTTTGCTAGTATTTCCTTGAGGATTTTTACATCTCTGTTCATCAGGGATATGATGAACATATCCTTTAGTTTTCTTTTTTGTTGTTGTTGTGACTTCACCAGGTTTTGGTGTCAGGGTGATGCTGGCGTCACACAAGAAGGGATCCGTCCTCTTTAGTTTTTTGTAATAATTTCAATAGGGTTGGTACCATCTCTTCTCTGTGTGTCTGCTAGGATTTGGCTGTGAATCTGCCTGGGTCAGGGTTTTTTTTGGTTGGTAGATTTTTAAATGATCAATTCAGTTTTATAACTCAATATTGGGCTGTTGAAGGCTTTAATTTCTTTATGATTCATTCTTGGGAGGTTCTGTGTTTCTAGGAATTTGTCCATTTCTCTAGAGTTTCTAGTTTCTGTGCACAGAAGTCTTTTGCATTCCTTGGGATCACTTGTAATGTCACCTTTGTCATTTCTAATGGTCCTTATTTGGATCTCCTCTCTTTTTTTTCCTTTGTTAATCTAGCTAGTGGTCTATTGAGTCTGTTGATCTTGTTTATCATTTTAAACTTTTGGTTTCATTAGTCTGAGTGGGAGCAGTGGTATGGTACATTGGGTGTAGTGATGTTCTGGAGTTTGGATCTTTGAGTAATTTTCTACGTGCTTTAGCATAGATACCGTAGTTCGGCCAATTCAGAGTTATTTGGACTGTATTATCTTGCCTTCTCTGTGTTATTCTCCTTTATGTCTCTTCCTAATTGCCTTGATAATACTAATGTCCTTTTTTCAAAGTATATTGTGTCTCTGTGTAAATTGACATGTTTTCCTAGTATATATTATAAATGACAAAATAATTTAATTCCACTAATGTTATCGTTTTTTTAGTTAATATGTTTTCTTCTTTCTTAATACTTCTTCCCTCATTGTTTGATATATATGTGTTCTCCATTCTTTTCTGATACGAATGATGATGTTGTAAATATTCTTCTTTTTACTTGTAGCTTTATGCATTTTTTTTTATTTTATACCTAGAAAGCTTTGTGTATTTTGTACGAGTTTAGCAGTATACCTTTTTGTAAGTAGAAGTGGTATAAAAAGAATACACATTTAAATTTGTGTTAGATTTTGTAGATTGAAACTCCAAGAAGAAGATTGTTTCAATTTCTATTTTTCCCAATGGTGTTTGAAAATGCCTGTGTTCTCACACTCTTTTCTATAGTGAACACTATTATTCTCTTATAATCTTTACCATGACATTTTTGCATCTTGTGACACTTGTCTCTGTGTAGCATTTCACCCTTTGACCATAACTGTCTTGAAAGTCTTTTTCCTGTTCACTTTCACCCCTCTTGTACTTTTACACTGGTGATTGTTTTATTGTCCCTGAATGAAAGCCGAGGGAATAGAGTTAAATATAGCCCTGAATGTTAAATTTATCTTCTAAAAACAATTCTTCAGTGAGTCAGGGTGCCATGGTCCAGGTGTGAGCCTCTTTTTGGGCTTGGGTTAATGCGTGGATAAAGCTTAGCAATTTTGAAGAGTAAATGAAAGATTTCTTAGCCTATTCCTATTAACTTCCTCTCGTGACCATTGATTATTTAAGCCAGTAATTTTCAAGCATTTTTAGTAGTAGAGAAAATCTTTCCAAACCAACAGAGTCATTCAGGGGATGCAGTTTGAAAACCACTTGTGTTAATCCGTTTTTTTTTGAAAAATGAAACTTATATGCTGAACAAAAAATATGCAATTGAAGTCATTGATTGATTAGTAAGTTGAATCATCTCCAATGAATATTTGTTGACATTAAAAAAAATGGTTGGATAGCAGTAATGGTTGACCTAATGGAGGACAGAAGTTCATAGGTTGTGAATTGCGTTTGCGTCACTAATATGAGTCTTTTGCTTCACACCTTTCAGTTTTTAGTGATAGATGTCTATTGATCGTATGGAATTGTTTCTTTCAGTATTTGCTGCTTTTTAAGATTCTAAAATGACCACAAATGTCAGCTTGGTCAGAAGATGGGCTTCAATATGAAAATCAAACATGTAGGAAACTTTCAAAGACACGATGTGGGAATAAAAGTATTTAAAAGTTACGTTATTAACACTGATGGGGACTTGAATGCACATGAAGTGTAACTGTACTCTACTGCCTTGATTTGAGGCTTCAATATCCAGGTCCCAAGCACTCTTCTCGGCTGGGCAAGGATTTATCTTTATTGTCTTATGAAGAGTATATGCCTGTCTGACCTTCGTGAGTTAACTCAGATCATTCCTCATCACAGAATACTCCTTTCACTTGGCTTACAAATTCTACCCATTTTTCTTTCTTTTCGTTTCTTTCTTTTCTTTTTCTTCCCTTTTCTCTTTTCCCCTTTCCCTTCCTTTCCTTCTTCCCTCCCCCTCCCCCCCCCACTTCTCCCCTCTTCCCTTCAACTCCCCTCCTCTCCCCTCCCCCGGAGTCTTGGGCCTATAGGCATGCCAGTATGCCCAACTCCATTTTTATAAAGTCTTAACTTTTTAATGAAATTTTTCACATTTACTGTAGCTCTTAATCATTTTCTAAATCCCTTTTTGTAATATTTTATAATATATCTTATACAACATAACAGACTGTTACATTTCTTATGACTTAAATCTTTTCTTCGTAGGTTGATTGGAAATTTATTTTATTTTACTTGCAAATACTTATTGTGCTGGGCACACAAGAGGTGTTTAATGAATTGATTACATTAAGGAGCACACTAAATGGAAGAAATTTAAAGTGATGTTTACTGTGTTTGGGTGAAGATTTCATGGGTGAATTTTTTCCTTTTTTTTTTTTAAATTTTCTATAATTCTCCTATATTATCATAAACATTTACAATCTATAAGTATCCATTAGATATTTTCCAAATTATGTATTGAACTTATTGTTTTAGTAAGATTGGATTCAAATATATATTATTCAGGTTATGCCTTAATGTATATTACATGTTAAATTGAAATCTTTTTTTTTAATAGGAGGAAAGGACAGACGGAGTGGCCTCATTTTGACAATTCCATTATGCCTCGAGCAGACAAATATGGATGAGCTGAGTGTCACCTTAGACTACCTACTCAGCATTCCAAGGTGACTCTAAAGGTGTCTTTTCTTAAACCTCAGTATGTTTTCACTTAGTTGCTCATGATTCCTTCTATTGTTGAAGTATATTTTGCTATCTTATCTACTTTTATTCATAGTGAAATTGTAATTATAGATTCTAAATTCAATGACTTATAACATCATTGCAGATAAAATGCTTATTTATGCTCTTGATGAATTTAATTATATACAGATTTCCAAAATGTATGTATTGTCAACTTTTTAGGAACACAGTGACTAAGCATCTATATCATGTAACTTTAGAAAAATTAGAGAATTTAATCAGTAGAAGGCATCTTTATATAGGTAAGTTATTTCACTATATTGATATAAATATGTCTGCAGGTTTTAATGTGTTGAGGGAATAAAGACTATTAGGAGTTAATTTTTGTTTTAAAAATGTAAAAAATGTTTGTTTATATTTTAATCCAAGGTCCTTGAATTTTAATTTTCACATTTCTTCAGTGGAGACAAAACTTAAACCTCTTTATTTTCCTGAGCCTACCCATCATTTCAACAACCAAAATAAAGCTTCCTCCCCATCTGCTTCTCTCATAATTGGTACTGGGTACAACTGTGACTGCATGTTAGTCATCTGGAAATTTTTTTCAAAATTCTAATGTTGAGGGGTTCACTTCCAGAGACTCTGATCCATTTGTTCTTGGGAAGCCTGCTTATAAGAATTTGTAAGAAGTCTTTTAAGCTTCCTGTGTATTTCTAATGTACAGCCAGATTTGTAAACCACAGCAATTAAGCATGTGAATGAGGGCAGGTTTCTGTGTGTGTGTGTGTTTGTACAGTGTAGAGGTAGAAAAAGGAACAAGACTATCACATATACTGCTCTTAAGTTCTTGCTAGTGAATTTTAAACATTTTAGAGTAAACAGTTCTTCATATGTTTTTCTTATAATTGCATTTTATTGATATACTAGCTTTTTTCCATTTAAACCACCTTGCAGAGTATGGGGTTAAAACAACTGATTTTAATCACACCTGCATCCAATAGTGTTCTATAATTTAATGATTCTGTTTTATTTTTTTAATATTGTGGAAATAGAGGTCTTCATGTGAACATTTTCAATTTTTTCACTTTCTGGGGGTGAAAATTATTAGAACCTGTAGTCAGTACATTAGTATTGAATAATCTTGCTAATCCCCTGAGCTGTGGATTGCTAGCCTATTCACCATTAGATAACAAACTGCTTTTTAGGTAACCGTGACTAGCCAGACTTACAGCTTACAAATTATGAAAAGATTATTCATAGATGGAGTCATAGAAGGTTAAATATGTAAAGTACCAACTGAACCAACTGCGTTATTTTGTAGTTGAGGAAATTGAAACTCAGAGGTAATGGTTACTTGCCCAAGATCACACAACCAGTAAGTCACAGAGCTGGAATGAGCGTCTACAATTCCTGACACCAATTCAGAGCCTTTTTGTACTTCAAATGAATAGAGTTCAGTGTAGTTGCATCTCGTGTGAAATCCAGATTTGAGGTTCAGATGAAAAGCAAAAATTACTAATTGTCAGAGTTATTTTTCAAAAATGCCTGAGGGTGGATCAGAGACTGTGTTATCTTCCCATGAACATATTAGGTTTTCCTTCAACATTGGAGCGTGTTATTCTTACTAAATTCCAGAAGTCATAGTTGGCTTGTGATTAGGTTTGTTTTAAGAAAATGCATGTTTGTATATACTGGGATCACATTCAATTCAACAGGATGCTCTCCCTGTCAGAGGCACTGGGTAACTGAGGCAGGCTAAAGGACCAGCAGATTCATTCACAGCTCCAGGCTCATGTTCACCCTGGTATAGACAAGCAGGAAGTACAGTGGGAGGCAAAATAGCCTATAGTATTTAAATCTTCTCTCTCTTTGTCATATAAATATGGTGTATGATGTTCCTCCAGTATAAATGATGAATTAGTTTCTGCATATCTGCACATACTTGCCAACTAGCAGAGAAGGTGTAAGTTGAAGCAACATGAAAGAACTTATTCTAGCAAAACAAAATAGATACCTGGATACTTCGTTTTCTTAATTGTTTTGCAAAAGTTTGGCCTTCTCAAATATTCATGAAAACTCTATCCTTCTGCTTTCTTGGATCAGCCTCCCATAATTTTGGCTTTAACAAACGTGGCTGTCAGCTTTTTGTCAGTACTTGCCATTTTCTTAGAGAGCTAAGGTGTTTTTGATTCCTCCATTGTGATGCTGGAGAACAGCTAACTAGATGTGTGATCTTAAAACCAATGTTTTTCATTCAGAATTTCCACCACTCAAGTGCTTTTAAAATGTAACCCTCCCAACATTTTATTAAAATGCTCATATATACAAAATAGGTTAAGGAATTATACAGTGAACACCCATATGTCCACCACTTAGAAAATCTAAAACTAACATTATACTTTATCATGTTATCTCCCATGTTTCACCTCTCTTTTTGTCCTAGGAATGTTTTTAAATTACCCTGCCAGATCAGGCCCAGCATGTGTCTAGAAAGGTTTTTTCATTTCTAGTATATCTACATTCTTGTGTGTCCTGCTTTTGTCTCCCAGTATCCAGCTGTTAATGTTTAACTCCGTCCAGCTGTGAACTGCAGACATCTCCAGCAGTATAGCTAGCTAATGTGGCCTCTTCCTAATAGGAGATGTCCAAAATTGATTTTTTTGTGCAATGACTATCTTAATGTTTTAAATATAACTTTCAAAAATTTATGCAAAAATAAAAAGAAATAACTCCATTTCTTTCTTAGACTTTGTGCTTATTTTTAATGGTCACAGGAACAAGGTGTGATATATAGCTATTTTAAATGGGTAACCTAGCTCAGTTGAGAATGGAGGCATTTCTTGACTCTTTTCCACACAGGTTGGCCCTAAGTTTGTTCTGTGTTTCAGATACTGAGTGTACAGTATTTTGGATATTCATGAGTGCTATGAAAGCAAAGCATGAAAAGAGTGAGCAGAGTGATAGAGTGGTGATACTTTACAAAATAAAATGATATTTTACCAGAGATGATTAAAAGGAGGGACAGACCCTGCAGAATCTAATCAAAGATCATTGAAGACAGTGAGCATTAAGTGCAAAGGCCTTGAGGCAGGAGCAGGCTTAACGTGTTTTGAGAACATCAAGGAGGCTGGTGTGGCTGGAGCAGTTTTAGAGAGGGACACAGTGCTGGGAGGGCAGTCAGAGAGTCAGCAGTCAGATCATGGAAGACCACGTAGGCCGTGGTAAGGGCTTCAATTCTGAATGAAATGGAAAGCCGTGATGTGATGTGATGTGATTGATGTGATGTGATGTGAGCTATCTAACATTATTAAAGGCCCTCCATATTTAAAGTATAGTTCTAGAAGCTGCCAAGACATTTGCAAGATAACATTCTTGCTTTTTGGAAGCATATTATCTAATGATGATGAATTATAAACAAGTAATTATTAAAAAAGCATAAGTGAAATTAGTGCCATTATGTAAGTATCAGCAGAGTTCTATGAGTGGAAGAGAAGAAGCCTTTAGTTGTAATCGAAGAAATGAGTTAAGAGCTGCAGGATATTGGTCCCAGGAAATTCACTAACATTCTCTTCTATGTCAAAAGTTAGTGGACTGTTTAGACAGCCTCATGTCTATTTAGCTATTTTAACTTAGCTACATCACCCTTGAAAGGCTTAGCTGGACTAGGAACTAGGAGACTAGGTCTTAGTTTTTTTTTTATTACTGTTCTTAAAATATAGTTATAAACCTGCTAACAGTGGGTATAGGAATTTATTATTAATGGCACTACAGGTCCTACAACAGGCCCTATATAAAGTGTATAACATGCTTTTAAATTAACTATGTTGTTAAAAGCAGTTTAAGCCATCATTCCACTTACAGGGATGAAGTAAAAAACAAAACTATTTCAAGTACTTGAAAGGCCACTTGGTCTGGCAACTTTGAAATAGTTATCTTTGGATTCTGTGTATTTTCATTATTTATCTTAGTAAAATGTGAGAAAATGACAGGGTTAAGTGTGTTTCTAAGTACTCTGAAAGATAAATTTAGAGTATTTTATTCCTTTAAGATCACTACAGATGGTATTTGCAAGCTTCATTACTTTCTTAGTATTAATGTACAGATTAATTTATAGTATGCTTTGAAATATAAATATACTGCTTGTATAAAATGTGTTTAACAAAATGGCTGTGTAACCTGCAACGCAGGGATAGTACCACATTATGGGAATGGCACATTTCTCTTGGTGGGCCCTCTCCTGGATAGCTGTGCCTTAGCTCTCCTTCCTGCAAACTTGCATAAGGCATTGGTAGAATCTCTGCGTTGTTGCAGATTCTCCAGACCACTCAACAGCCAGCTACCCTGCCTAGCTGATCTCTTTTGGGTTTGTATCCTCTCCTAAGTCATGACAGTCTTCTTAGATGTCTTGTTCGTGGAGAATTCCAGGAATCTCCTCATTACCTGACCCCACAGATAGTAATTAGATGAAAGGTTTGCTTTTTTTCCACAAGTCTTTTATTTTTAAAAAGATAGAGATGGAGTCGGCCGGACGTGGTGGCTCATGCCTGTAATCCCAACACTTTGGGAGGCCAGGGTGGGCAGATCACTAGGTCAGGAGTTTGAGACCAGCCTGGCTAACATGGTGAAACCTGTCTCTACTAAAAACACAAAAATTAGCCGGGCATGGTGGCGTGTGCCTGTAATCCCAGCTGCTTGGGAGGCTGATGCAGGAGTATTGCTTGAACCCAGGAGGCGGAGGTTGCAGTGAGCCAAGATCACATCCCAGCACTCCAGCCTGAGTGACAGAGCAAGACTCTGTCTTGGAAAAAAAAAATAGAGATGGAGTCTTGCTGTGTTGCTTGGGCTGGTCTCAAACTCCTGGGCTCAAGTCATCATCTTGCCTTAGTCTCCCAAAATGCTGGAATTAGAGATGTGAATCACCTTACCTGGTCCCCTGTGCAAGTCTTTTATTTTCTTTTGCTAACCCACAAGTGATCACTGTATTGCCTTACCTTTAATTTTTCCCAAAGAATGTTTAGTGGATCCTTTATTTGTGCAAATCAAAAAATAGAGTACTTGACCAGGCGTAGTGGCTCATGCCTGTAATCCGAGCACTTTGGGAGGCCGAGGTGGGCAGATCACGAGGTCAAGACATTGAGACCATCCTGGCCAACATGGCGAAACCCTGTCTCTACTAAAAATACAAAAATTAGCTGGATGTGGTGGCGTGCGCTTGTAGTCCCAGCTACTTGGGAGGCTGAGGCAGGAGAATTGCTTGAACCCAGTAGGCAGAGGTTGCAGTGAGCTGAGATCGCACCACTGCACTCCAGCCTGGCACCTGGCAACAGAGAGAGACTCTGTCAAAAAAAAAAAAAAAAAAAAATAGAGTACTTAAAGTGTTTTATTCAGATGTAATCCACATATTCATAAAAATCATCCTTTTAAAGTATACAATTTGGTGATTTTTTGTATATTCACAGGTTGTGCATCCATTATGCTATCTAATATCAGAGCATTTTTATCAGCCCAAAATAAACCTTGTTCCCATTGGTAGTCACTCTCCATTCTCCCCTCCTAACGCTTGTCAACCGCTAATCTGCTTTCTGTCTCTGGATTTGCCTATTCTGGACATTTCATATAAATGGAATAATACAAAGTATGTCCTTTTGTGTCTGGCTTCCTTTACTTACCATAATGTTTTCAAGGTTTAGCCATGTTGTAGCATCTGTCAGTACTTCTTTCTTTTTTTATGGCTGAATAATGTATCATCGTTTGGTTATACTATGTTATGTTTTTCTGTTCATCAGTTGGTGGACGTTTGGATTGTTTTTACTTTTTAGCTATTATGAATTATTCTGCAATGAATATTTACATGCAGGTTTTTGTGTGAACATATGCATCACTTTGCCTTACCTCTTGAATACTCTTTTGTTTACTTTGGAACCTCAGCTTCTGTCCTTGCCTGTTCCCATTCTAAACTTTTAGCAATATCATCATTAGAACAGGACATGACTTCTCCAGGAAGCTTCTTGGAACTAGTGTGCATGCTTGGAGGGTGAAGAGAAGGACTAGTAAAGTCCCCTGAACTGCTAGTGGATTTAAATCCCAGGAAACGGTCTACTGTTTATTTTTCCTATAAAGTATATAATTGGGAACAGTTTGGATGGGGACAGGTTTCGCTACCAAAATCTTGCTCTGATAAGCAAAGTTGTAGTTCCTTTTTCTGTATTGGAAGGAGGGCATTTGAGATCCTTATATTAAGTTGGTAAGTAAAACACAGTCATAATAACAATGCATACGTAGTTTTAGCCTTGAGAATGGAATATTTTCCTCCAGAAGCAGTTGAGTTTTATTAGGTTAGACTTCTGGGAAGTGTTTAGTTAATGCTTGAATCACTTAATATAATATAGGAACAACACATTTTCCAACACTGACGATAATATTCTGCTGGTCAAGTGACTGAGAATGCAAAAGTGAGAGCAGAAGTGGGTTAGACATGGTCTGTTCAAGCTTTTTAATCAGCAAGCTCTACCTCATCTTGTTAAATTTCTCCAGAAGAGTGCTAAGAAGCCCATTATTGTGGTTTGTTAATAACTTACTTTATTTTTTATCTGTTTTGAACTATCACTTCACAAATCTTAAACTTCTGGCAGGAAGGCAAGACAAGAAATATATAACACCCTTGGCAATTAATGACTTACTTCACCGTGATCCCATTTTACAGATGAAGAAATTGAGAGGCTAATAGTATTGTTTGAATGTTGCTTTGATTTCCTCACTTTTAAGACGTTGGCTTTAATGCTTTTAGAATAATTTCCTTGCCACCATAGTTTGTAAATTGTCAACATTTCCTAAAATGAGAAAAATAAATTGATTGAGAAAAGGAAAGGATACTCTGAAGAATTTTATTTATTGACAATGTAAACTAAACCAAATGAGATTAATTCTACTCCATATGCAATTAACTTTTAAACTTTCTTTATATAGAATTACGAAGAACAAAATCTGGAGCTTGTTTTAATGCGTTGTAATTTTGTTTTGTTTCAGTGAGAAGTGTAAGGCTAGAGGATTTACCGTCATTGTGGATGGCAGAAAATCACAGTGGAATGTGGTGAAAACAGTAGTTGTAATGCTACAGGTAATTTTGGTTTTGTCTATCAGGAAGTGGTTTTTATTTTACAGCAACAGATCTGGTTAAAATGGCAAATGCATTTAATTTACTGGAGTATGCCTGGCTTCCTAGCAGTGACTGAGTTCTGAAAATGCATTTACCACTACTGGATTGTTCAAATTCAACTCCTTAGGTTCGAATTTAAGCAGTTAAATAAATCTCAACTCTATTGTAATAGATTTGTAAATGAAAATAATATGTCATGTTTAAGTAATTTAAAAAAGGAGGTCAGTGATTTTAAAAGTGTGAGCACTGAAATTATGAGACTTACCTGGGAGCTTTTGCATACTCTGGTGTCTGTATCATTCTCCCTCCTGAACCCCAATCTGAAACTATAGGTAAGTGGTAGGATTGGATAAGTCTAGTTCGAAGAAACTTCTCAGGTGATTCTGGCATGTTTTTCTCTTCTAGTCCCCTATTTCCTACATAAAGCGTCAGGATTTATGATGATCTTATTATTTGTTTATAGCTCAGAAGAAACTTACTTAACAGCTGTGTCCTCAGGGACTTCATCCCCTCACAAATTAACATTTAATAGACATCTATGATTACAAACTTTTTGAGATCCGATGCCAATCTTGTATTTTATATTTCCTCATGTTTCTCACAGAATGTTTCTGTTATCCCTGGCATGTAGTAGGCTCCCAGTAGACATTTGTTGATTTATTTTAAGGGCGTTGAAGATATGATTTGAAAAGGAAAAATAAAACATTTGAGTGATGTAGAGGGCCGATTGCCCTCATGCACCTAGCCTTCTGTGGCAACAGACATTATGGCCTGCAAAACTTAAAATACTTATTATCTGGACCTTTCGGAAAGACTGTATTGACCCCAGGTTCAGAGCAAATGAAACAGAGTAGAAGAACTTTAGAGTCAGACAGAGGTGGTTTCTATTCAGCTCAATGACTTTTGGGAGCTTCTAGCGAGGTAAAATTTGAATTATCCAATTTAAATTAAAGAAAGTAAAGAGGGCCTTCCTCACAGAGACTCTTGACTTACATAGCTCAAAAATGAAGTAAGTACAATGAGAGTAGTTGATGGCAGGCCAGTTTGGGGGAAACATAAATTGGCACTAACTTGGGATCATTCACTTAAGTGGGTATTAGTGATAGTGAAAGAAAGATCAAGAATTTTAAATGAATTTGACAAATAATATGTAGCTGCTTTAGGGTTCTGTGGAAAGGAATATAATTTTAAAATTTAAGTTATAACGAAGGAGAATGGTTCTTAATGTTTTAACATTTATTTAGGTTAATTGGGAAAAAGGGATTCAAGGGATAGGAACAAAGTGGTAGTTTTAGGTTGTAGTTCTAGTTTTAGTGCTTATTACGGTTCTGGTACTGTGCTAAGCTTGGTATATAAATGATCTCATTTAATTTTGGCCCTACAACCTTACAGAGAAGGTCAGGAGGCTCAAGGATTTTAAATAGCTTAAAATTGGAATTTAGCATAAACTAAGGAAGCCCCAGGCCTTGACTTTATCCATTTTAAAGTGTATATTTGCCAGTGGCATGCATCTGAGGTGGTCTCTGAATTTTCTACCCAATTGCCTCATTCTTCTTAAATGTTTAGCTTAAACTTCATCATTAGAACCCCCTACCTACCCCGCTTTTTTAAGTTGGGAACTGACTTTGTCACTCAGCCTGGAGTGCAGTAGCATGACTCGCTGCAGCCTCCAATTCCTTGGTTCAGGCAGTCCTCCTCCCTCAGCCTCCTGAGGTAGTTGAGACTGGAGGTGAGCACCACCACACCTGGCTAAGTTTTTTTTTATTTTGTAGAGACTATATTGCTCCAGCTGGTCTCAAACTCCTGAGATCAGGTGATCCTTCTCCTTCAGCCTCCCAAATCACTGGGATTACAGGCTAGAATCACTCTTTGTGTTAGAAAGGACATATCCTCTGGAGGATTAGTTTTTAAGTGAACACAAATTGGCGTCCTAAAATAACTTTTTCTTTGAAAATAAAAATAGTGTTTCCAGCACTTTTATATTTCAAACCTTGAGAATTAACTCTTCTCTGTGAAAGTTGTTAAAATAACTATTAGGTAAGAAATCCATTAATTATGACCTTGTGTTCTTCCTTTCATCCTGTCATTCAACTGTGTCACAGATGAGCTGTTTGGGACTTGCTGTTTGAACTGGACTTTGATCAATGGCAGTTTTGAAGAACAATCAATGGATGATTTAATCCCCTCTTGCGATTTCTTTTCTGATAGGTATTTTAACAACTTTTGGATTTATTAATAGTTAACATTTTGAGAAGTTGCAATGGCCTCTTTACTTCTAGCCAGACAGTTTCTACATATGAAGTCATTCATTGCTTTCATCTTGGAAGGTCCTGGGATCAGTTCTTTGGGACCCCACGGTGTCTATAACTAGTATTCTCTAAAATAAGGGGCTTGGTTTCTCTTGTTTCTCCCAGCTTTCATATTCAATGATTTTGAAATAATTATCTTCTACAAGGTAGTATATGAATAAAGCTCAATTCTATCTTATATTTCCCAGCCCCTCTGATAAAAGTTTTGATACCATTGAATTTATTTTACTTACCTTAGTCATAATTCAGTTGTTGCAGTAGATGCTAGATTTATGGTGTGTGCATGTTTACCTCTAAAGGTTTTCTATTTTTCCCTGAATAATAGTCATAGTAATTATGATAATTATTCAGTGCTGCCATTTATGGTTAGAACAGAGGCTGGGCTCTTGAGTTTATAAAGTTTTATTGGAACTCAGCTATGCCTATTCATTTGTATATTGTGTGTGGCTGCTTTCCTGCTATCCTGATAGAACTGAGTAGTGGCAACAGAGACATTATGGCCTGCAAAGCTTAAAATACTTATTATCTGGACCTTTAGGAAAGAATGTGTTGACCCAGGTTCAGAGCATATGAAATAGTGTAGTAGAACTTGAGTCAGATAGAGGTAGTTTCTGTTCAGCTCAGTGACTTTTCAACTCTGTTATTTCAGACAAGTGACTTTATTTCTCTGAAGCTCAAATTAGTCTTCTGTAAAATTGAGAGAATGAGATCCACTTATTAATGAGGATTCACTTATTCAACAAATATTTGTAGCGTGTATTCTATTATATATTTCAGATATTTTGTCATAAACACTGGAAATAGAGGGATGACAGGATAGATACGGTACCTGCCTTTGGGAAGCTTATATTCTACTTGAAGAGTTAGACAATAAGCAGTTAAGCAAATTAAAGCAAGTCATGTAACAGCCCATGCTGATAAATGCTATGAAGAAAAATATAGCAGTAAAAGAGACTGAATCAGATGATGCCACTATAGATAGGGTGGACAGGGAAGGCCTCTCTGAAGAGGGAATATTTGAACAGAATCTTAAATAAACTGAGGAAGCACTCCTAGGTATAAGGCAAAGGACATTCCCGATAGGGAAAATAGCATGGACAAAGACCTGAAGTGGAACAGACTTTTCATATTGCAGGAACAGTGAGGTTAGCGTGGCTGTTGTGGAGGAGTGAGCTAGGAGGGGAAGGTATTAAGATGAGATCTGAAAGGCCAGCAGGGACCTGAGCTTGGAGGGCCTTTTAGGTCTTAGTAACAGGTTTGAATTTCATTCAGAGTGCAAGAAAAAGTCCAGCAAGGAGGCCTGTTACAATGATATTTCAGAAAGCTGGATAGTTTGGGTTGTTAACAATGCAGGCAGTAGAACTTGGATTTCAGATACATTTTAAAGTTAGACTCTGTGGGACTTGATAAAATATATGTGAAATATATTAATTCAATAAGTGTTTGTTTCAATTCATTAGGTAGTATAAATAACCATATCAAGTAAATGTGAAATTGTATTTGTCAAAGATTAGCTTTTTGTTCTCCACTTCAAGTTAATAATCATGTAAAATCTTGGCCTCATTGTATAATGACTGATAAAAAACTTAACTTTGGTGAGAAATTTGATTTTACATCTTTTGAGGAAATCTCCAAGATGATTGTGTTAGAAAAATTTTTTTATATTGTAGAAAAAACATTTAATAATTTCTCAACTAAAAGTTAACTCTTACAGTTTAATATAAACTGTAAGAGATACAATAAAACAAAAAGTGATTCACATATACAATTATGCTGCATTGTTTATTTGAAGTGTTTTCTAAGTCAACTTTTTAAAATACTTCTTTATTGACATGTATGTTTTAAAATTTAGAGAATTTCTTCTCTATTATTTTAATTCTTTTCCAAAAGTCTCTTATGTAGCTTAATCTTAACTGGTAATTTATAAATTTAGTAAATTATTCATTTTACATGTGTAATTTGTAATTATTTTTCTGTATTTTGCAGAATGTTGTTCCAGCTGAGGTGTCCCTTGTTTGTGTGGTAAAGCCAGATGAATTCTGGGATAAGAAAGTAACACATTTTTGTTTTTGGAAAGAAAAGGATAGACTTGGCTTTGAGGTAAATGTAATCTCTTTTTCTAAAGTGTGTTATATCTTTTAAAATAGTATTTTTCTTGAGAAAAATATTCAACAAATAGGTACAAGCAGACATACATATAAAAATAGCATGTGTATGAACATAGATACACATGCACATCTTTACTAAGTGCAGAAATACATACAAAGGCAGATTTTCATTCTGGATCTTGCACACGCATGCTTAGCAAAAGTGAAATAATAATAAAACATCTCAGTCAGTGCCTACAAAGTGAAAGTTTCAGTGGTAGGTTCTTGGGGAATGTTTTATTAGGAAAGGATAAGTATTATAGTCACAGAAGGAAGAATGAGAGTAAAGGAGAAACAAGTTTTTAATCTTTTTATGAGTTAAATTTGAGACTAAAGAAAACCTGCACAAATGTTTTATTAAAGACCATATAGTAAATACCTTTCTCTTCAAACTTGTTGAACCATGGTATATGCTAGTTAATACAGTATTGTGGTTTAGTTATTTAATTTGTCTTGTCTTGACTTCTCTAATGTATATAAAATGAATGGGAAATGTAATATTTATGTAGGGCTTTATTATTTTAAAAAATTCATGTTTTTTATTGCCTTTCAACAGACTTGGCAAAAGTTTGAAATGCTTGTGCTGGGTAATGATCTTTTTTTTTTCCTTCATTTTTGTAGTTCTTTTTAATTCTTGTTCCCTTTATGCTGATTATTAGATTTCAGATTTCTTTGATAGTGTTAAGATACATTTGAAATTTAGATTTCTACTTAGTAAAATGGTAGCTACTTTGAATGCAACCAGTAACCTTTTTCTTCATAAATTTAATAGTTTGCATACGTATTAGAATGTTTATGGAGATGGCTATTTGAAAATAATTGATGAAAGTCAGAATTTGATCCACTTCACATTCTTAAATTGATTAAGCATTTGTTAAAGTGCTGTTTTCCTAGAGGTGAAATCATGACTCTCATGCAAATATAAAATGAGCATGAGTCAAATACATTATTCAATTGATTGATAATAAGGTTACCAATAATTTGTAAGCTGTAATTCAAAGAGCATTTGAGAAATGGTTTTTATAGGAAGATAAGATTGCCAGCCAAATTAGATACAAAACTAATTATTGTTCTATAGATCCATAAGTTGTAAACTTTGAGGTTGTCTCTTATGCCACTGGACAGAAATGTACCAGTCTCATGAGACAACAATCACTTACCTTTCTTCTAGACAGAATCCGCACGTTAACTTGTACTCCTACAGAGGTTAATACTTATTGATCAGTCTATAGAGTCAGTTGAAGATATAATCCCACCACTGCGTGAAAGAACACCCAGTAATAATTTTTGCCTGTTTCCGAGATTTAGGTAGTTTTTCTGATAAATGAATTGTATTTTCTATAGAAGGATATTTTGTGAAACTTGATTTTGGACATCAGTGACATACTGCATTGATCACTGTAAGATAATATAAGCTACTTCTTGAAGTTTGATATTTTAGTATCAAGCTAAATATCAGTCTTTCTTTAAACTTTGTATTCCCAGCCAAGAACAACATTATTTAGCATTTTCCTACATCATTTTCTAAATTGTTCTAGAGGATTTATATCCTTAATGGAGGAATCATATTTTCAATACCGTCTTTTTAAAAATATAAGTATTTTTTACTTAAAATATATTAATTTGAAAACTTTCAGATATTTATTAGTTGACTAGTTTGAGAGCTATGTCGTTGCTCAGATTTATCACTCAGCTGGAAATCATAATCAATTTGGTGGTTTCCTCTATTAAACAATTTCAAATAAACCATTGGTGAATAAGTCACTGCTAATTGATACACAACAACTTAAAAATAAGGATGATAATCCTATAAATTTGCCTCAAGACAATTATTACCAAATGTATAAATTATACCAATTTCATAAAAATTGTTATGTAGCATATCAAGATGTCGTTAGTACTCTAAAAATAATGGTACAATAGGTAGTATACAATATGATGAAATCAAATTTGGTTCTTCATTTTTGGAGAATAAGAGTTTACACATTCAAAGAGTTAGGGCCAGGACTTCAAACCTTTTCTCACAAATAGTTGTTTAAAAAGAAATGAAAACTACAAAAACAAGCCAGCTAGGTTTTTTAAAAGTATGAAAGTTAACATTTCAAATATCAGGTCATGAAAATAGCTTTTTGTCTCTATTTTTGAAAGCATAATACCATTTTGATTGTGATATATATGTAATCTTAAAATTCAATATGAAAGGTAACTTTATAAATGATTTATGATAAATCATTGTATTTTACATAACTATTTCTAAATTAACTGAAGATCCTTAATGTCATTTGTTAGGTGGGAAAAATAAAAATTGGTCTTACATTTTTATCTTGGTATAATATGTTATTTAAGGCCAGGTGCAGTG
Source organism: Cebus imitator (assembly GCF_001604975.1). Taxonomy (NCBI): domain Eukaryota; kingdom Metazoa; phylum Chordata; class Mammalia; order Primates; family Cebidae; genus Cebus; species Cebus imitator. The sequence continues at coordinate 2,601,693 of NW_016107393.1, read as the reverse complement.
GCTCACACCTGTAATCCCAACTCTTTGGGAGGCTGAGATGGCAGTATTGCTTGAGCCTAGGGCAAAAAATAGAAAAATTAGCTAGGCATGGTGGTGCACACCTATAGTCCGAGTTACTCGGTAAGTTGTGGTGAAAGGATCGCTGGAACCCAAGAGTCAAGGTACAGTGGCACTCCAGCCTGGGTGCCAGAGAGAGACCCTGTCTCTAAAAAAAGAATGGTTTAAGATTTTTATTGTGAAGTTTGCTTTAATTCAGTATTTTGTAATACTAATAATTAAGTAAATTATTTTTTAAAAAATTAAAATGAGCTTATTGTATATACTAATTCATTATGTCTGCAAAGAAAAAACGTAGAATGATATGGAGAGTGTATGAGATTTTCATAACTAGGAAATAGTGATTTAGAGAGTCACAGTAGGCAAATTGTGACCAAAGAAATGCTGGATACATTTGGAAAATTTACTCTTTTAAATATTTTCTGAGAAGTGACAGTGTTGAGTTTGTGGTTTCATCTTCCCCACAGACAATGAATTGTTTGATTTTTTTACAAAAGTTTTGCCTTTAAGTTAGAATATGATGTTTCCATCAATTGGTCCCTTAATTAGAACAGGTGACAAGTTAATAAATATTTGTTTTACAGAAGATAAAAAATTAACCAATATTTAATATAATCTAGTACAGTTATATGTATTTGTGCCATTTTGTACTTTTCAATATTTTTACTCTAATTCACAATGTTATTTCTTACTCAGTCACTGCACAAAAGATTTTCTAAGTTTTTTTAATAGCTTTAGAAAATGTTTCTTTAGAATTTTCAGCAATTGTATCATTGTTTCTTTGTTTTCATATTTAGAATTATAGGATGAAAATGAATTATACATAATTCATGTAATCTCAATATGATTTTCAGGGGGAGATCTTTTCTAATTTTGTTCTTACTTTTAGTTGATTGCTCTCTGAGTCTGGACTTTACAAAAATTTGATAAAGGGCTGGGCACAGTAGCTCACACCTGTAATCCCAGCACTTTGGGAGGCTGAGGCGGGTGGATCACCTGAAGTCAGGAGTTGGAGACCAGCCTAGCCAACATTGTGAAACCCCATCTCTACAAAAATAAAAAAACTAGCCGGGCGTGGTGGTGTGTGCCTACAGCTGCTTGAACCCAGGAGGCCGAGGTTGCAATGTGATGAGATTGTGCCGTTGCGCTCCAGCGTAGGTAACAAGAGTAAAACTCCTTTTCCAAAAAAAAAAAAAAAAAAAAAAAAAATTATGTTTTTTTCTTTGTTTTTTTCTTCTTTGCCAGGTAATAGAACATTCCCCATAAGACAAACCTGATCCTCTGATTTGCGTTGCTTAATATTTAAACTTTCATATACGTTTGCTGTGTATGAAAATTTAGTGGTCTCTTCAAGGGCTGTAACAGAAAGGAATATAGGAAGCCCTACAAGTATTTTGTAATTTAAAAAGCTGTAATGAAACAATTTATGGAAAATCACCTAGTCTGGGATTCTTAATCTTGTTTTGTTGCATTGACCCTGAAATGTGTCAGTTTTCTCTTTTTTTGAGATAGTGTTGCTCTGTTTCCCAGGCTGGAGTGCAGTGGCTCTTGGCTCACTGCAGCCTCTGTCCCTTGGGTTCCAGTGATTTTCCTGCCTCAGCCTCCTGTGTAGCTGGGATTACAGGCATACGCCACCATGCCTAATTTTTGTATTTTTTTAGGTTTCTCCATGTTGACCAGGTAGGTCTCGAACTCCTGACCTCAGGTGACTGCCTCCCTCGGCCTCTCAAAGTGCTGGGATTACAGGTGTGAGCCACTGCACCTGGCCTGTTTCCTTGATGTTGATTTTTTGCTTTCAAACATCTAGAAATGTCTACACAGTTTCCTTTTTCAGCATTCCAGTTCTACTTCAGGCCTAAATCCCACCCTGCAAATGGTTTCTTATGTTTGCTTGTGCATTTGAATTTGCTCTTCACAAGCAAATTCACAGCGGTGAAATCACACCCTTCTGTGGTGTTTGCTATCGCTGGAGTGGAGTTGAATTGCCTGTTTATTCAAACTTGATTTGTCCTTTGGGAAGCAGTTGTGTGTAATTTATGTGTCGTATCCTGGTAAGTGGTATTTTCCAAAGGCAGGTGGACAGTTTTTCACATTTGTAAACAAAATGTCTTTTTGCAGTGCACTGGAAAGGATTCTCTTTCCTCTTATACATGCTGCTCCTGACCCACTTTATAAAGGTGATTGTTAGGTGAAAAGCACATGCATAGAATACGATTTTCCTACTATTGCATACTCTTAAATGTCTTTTCCCTTCCTTCTTTTTATAAAAGAATGTTTCTCATGAGATGGAAACATTTATTGCTCTTTAGCCAGCCTACTCCACCCTTTCTCCTCACCTTCACCCTCTTAAACAAAAATGAGATTATTGCACTGGAAACTGAGATGTTTCATCACAGTAGATAGTTCTCTAAGTGGTTAATTTGAAATTACTGTGATTTTTGAGTTTGCCAATTGTTCAGACTGTTGCTTTTCCCCCACATACTTAACTTCGAGATACCTTTGATATTGATAAAGTTCTATATGTCTACATGGCAGGGCTACTGTTTTCACTTTTAATAGCTACTAGTGAATTTTATAAGAATATGGATTGTATAAAATGTTTTATAATAATGGAAAAAATGAGTTTTCTGTAGCTCTCCAGAACTGTGTTCTTCCCTTGTGTAAAACTATTTTGCATAAGTGAAAATAGAAGAGCAGTAATGTTGATCAATTTTGTTTAAAAATTATTTTGATTAAAGGATAATATACTCTTAAATATATGTTATGTCATAAAAGAAGGTGAATCTGTACTATTTACATTTAAGTTATTTTATGAAAAAGAGCTTTTAAGAGAAATATTCAGATGGAAATAAACTTCTGTCATATGTAACTGTTAACTGGAAAATTTTCCTATGGCTTATTAATCATGAAACATGTTTATCAATGATTTTCGTGCATTTAGGAACTATAAAATGTAGAAAGGAATGCATATGGTAAGGCTAACCAGTGTAAGTAGAAAAGTGACAAGTACTCTTTATTGGACAAGACAGGTAATATATTTGAGAGAATGGCTCAAATTAAATGTATGGAATGACAACTCATTAGAATTTTGTCCTCTTAGACCTTAAAAAAACATCATGGATAATTTGATGAAGGTGGCTTCTTTGAAAGACTGGGGAATAAGCTTGGAGTGATGAATTCCTTAGGTTGTCTTCTACAAAGCTAGTGACTTTGTGGCAGAGCTAGGGCACAACTGTGGAATGAATGGCTTCTAGTTTCATATGTTTTCAATTGTAAAATACTGGTGTTTGTCCTCATTAAAGGGCTTGGAAATCATTTGGGGTATTCTGATAAAGCCTTTGGCCCTGTATACTGCTATGATCAAAGCGGCAACAACATGTATGGTATTTTCAGCAAAGGTTTTCGAAACAAAGCAAAAAACTTTATTCCACATCTTGTGCATTACACAACTGTCTCTGGAATATTGCAGAGAAATACTGCAAAGAAACAAATGAAAAGCCAGTTTCCTTGCCAAAAGCATCTTATTCATCCTCATATTCCCAACACTAAAACACATGTCTTCTAATAAATAAATTTAGATCCACTAAATGATCATTAACTGAATCAATAACATATTATTAAAAAATTAAGTTTAATATAAGGGAAATCTGGCTGTAAGTATTTGGATTTATTTCTGGGTTCTCTACTGGCATGGTATAAAAATGGTCACATAGACCAATGGAACAGAATAGAGAACCCAGAAATAAAACAGCCTGTGATTTATCCTATGGTTCTAAATATGAAATAAATCATACTGTGATTGTAAATATTAAAACAAAGAAACAATGACACTGTACTATGGCCTTGCAGTATAGTTTGAAATCAGGTGTGATGTCTCCAGATTTGTTCTTTTTGCTTAGTCTTGCTTTGGCTATGCAGGCTCTTTTTTGGTTCCATATGAATTTTAGAACTTTTTTTTCTAATTCTGTGAAGAATGATGGTGATATTTTGATGGGGATTGTGTTGAATTTGTAGATTGCTTTTGGTAGTGTGGTCATTTTCACAATATTGATTCTACTTGTCCATGAGCATGGGATGTGTTTCCATTTGTTTGTGTCACCTATGATTTCTTTCAGCAGTATTTTGTAGTTTTCCTTGTAGAGGTCTTTTGCCTCTTTGGTTAGGTATATTCCTAAGTATTTTATATATTTGCAGGTATTGTAAAAGGGTAGCAAACAAAAACATAAAGTGGGGAAAGGACACCCTTTTCAACAAATGGTGCTGGGATAATTGGCTAGCCACATGTAGGAGAATGAGACTGGATCCTCATCTTGCACCTTATACAAAAACCAACTCAAGATGAATTAAGTACTTGAACCTAAGACCTGAAACTATAAAAAGCATAGAGGATATCATTGGAAAAACTCTTCTAGACATTGACTTGGGCAAGGATTTCATCACCAGGAACCGAAAAGCAAATGCAATAAAAACAAAGATAAATAGCCGGATCTAATTAAACCAGAGAGCTTTTGTACGGCAAAAGGAACAGTCAGCAGAGTAAACAGACAACCCACAGAGTGGGAGAAAATCTTCACAATCTTTACATCTGATAAAGGACTAATATCCAGAATCTACAATGAACCCAAACAAATCAGCAAGAAAAAAAAATCTCATCAAAAAGTAGGCTAAGGACATACATAGACAGTTCTCAAAAGAAGATACAGAAATGGCCAACAAACATATGAAAAAATGCTCAACATCACTAATAATTAGAGAAATGCAAATCAAAACCACAATGTAATACCACTTCTGCAAGAATGGCCATAATCAAAAAATAAGAAAAAAATAGATGTTGGCGTGGATGCGGTGATCAGGAACACTTCTACACTGCTGGTGGGAATGTAAACTAGTACAGCCAATATGGAAAACAGTGTGATTTCTCAGAGAACTAAAAGAACTACTATTTGATCTAGCAATCCCAGTAATGAGTATCTACCCAGAGGAAAAGAAGTCATTATTTGAAAAAGATGCCTGCACACGCATGTTTATAGCAGCACAATTTGCAATTGCAAAATCATGGAGCCAACCCAAATGCCAATTAATCAATGAGTGGATAAAGAAACATATGTGTGTGGTATAATTTACATGTTCTTCTGTCTTCTTGGACCTCTCTGTTTTTATAAATTGATAGTTGGATTTAGACAGTGATTATATATATAAAGGAGTATGAGATATATATATGTCTCATATTCCATCATATATATATTGAATTTATTCCTTTTTATGGCTGAGTAGTACTCCATCATATATATATATATGATGATTCATATATATATATATATATGATGATTCATATATATATATATATGATGATTCATATATATATATATATGATGATTCATATATATATATGATGATTCATATATATATCATCATATATATATATGATGGAGTACG
>NW_016107393.1:2564140-2596184 GCF_001604975.1 Cebus imitator | reverse complement strand
ATATATATATATATATATGATTATATATATATATATATATGATGATTCATATATATATATATATATGATGATTCATATATATATATATGATGATTCATATATATATATGATGATTCATATATATATCATCATATATATATATGATGGAGTACGATATATATATAATATATATATGATGGAGTATGAGATATATATAATATATATGATGAAGTATGAGATATATATATGTATAATATATGATGGAGTATGAGATATATATGTATATCTATATATATATATAGATATATATAGAAATATATATATATGATGGAATACTACTCAGCCATAAACAGGAATAAATTAACATCATTTGCAGTGACCTGCATGAGATTGGAGACTACTGTTCTAAGTAAAGTAATTCAGGAACAGAAAACCAAACATCGTATGTTCTCACTGATATGTGGGAACTAAGCTATGAGGATGCAAAGACATAAGAATGATACAATGGACTTTGGGGACTTAGGGGAAGGGTGGGAGGGGAGCAAGGGATAAAAGACTACAAATATGGTACAGAATATACTGCTCGGGTAATGAGTGCACCAAAATCTCACAAATCACGACTAAAGAAAGAACTTACTCATATAACTAAACACTAACTGTACCCCAGTAACCTGTGGAAAAATAAAAAATAAAAATAAATAAGGGACATCATAGTGGGATTTCTCAAAAGAGAGATTTTCATCAGTATTTAAGTAGAATATTATGTTAAATAAGATTCAATTGAGAAGCAAAAAGACCATCTTTATATTTTGTATTTTCTTTTTCTTTTCTTTGAGTCTTACTCTGTTCCCCAGACTTGAGTGCAGTGGCATGGTCATAGCTCACTACAGTCTTGAAATCCTGGGCTCAAGCAATCCTCTTACCTCGGTTTCCCAAAGTGTTGGGATTACAAACATGAGCCGTCACGTCTGGCCTGCATTTTCAGGGGAGAGTGCTCTGGGATTTTATTTTTTCAGATGTGAATTCATGCTCAGCTTAACAAGTAATTTATTTCCTCATAGAATATATACATGTTACTTGGTTTCGTTCTTAGTATATATAGTTATATATCTAGTTAATATATTGCTTGACATTTTTGGAGAGAGGAAAAGTTCTTCTCTGGGATCTGATTGTGTTTAATTTCCCTAATGCAAACACCTCTTTGTGGATCCCAAAAAGGAGTTGTGGCCTGGGTGCAGTGGCTCATGCCTGTAATCCTAGCCCTTTAGGAGGCTGAGGTGGGAGAATCACTTGAGGTCAGGAATTTGAGACCAGCCTGGCCAACATAGTAAAACCCCCTCTCTACTAAAAATACAAAAAAAAAAAAAAATGAGCTTAGCATGGTGGCATGCACCTATAGTCCCAGCTACTTGGGAGGCTGAGACAGGAGAATCACTTGAACCTGTAAGGCAGAGGCTACAGTAAGCTAGAAATCAGTAATACGGACTGCTGATTTTGTGTACGTTTTTTTTTTTTTTTTCTTTGAAGAGACCAGACTGTTTGCCCTATACAGTTTCCAGTAGTCTGTATATTTCAGCAAGTATCCCTGTGGTATAATTTACGTGTTCTTCTGTCTTCTTGAACCTCTATGTTTTTATAAATTGATAGTTGGATTTAGACACTGATTAGATTTAGAGTTTATTTTTCTTTTTCTAAGGCTCTTCACGGGTAGTGATGTGTTCCTTGATCATGAGACTTGTAATAGTTGTCTTTTTTGTGATGTTCAGTGTCTAGATCTCTTAGTTCATTAAAATCTGTAAAGTGTTGATCTAGTTCTATTATTCCTCCTTCATTTACTAGCTGGAATAATTTTATAATGAGAAACTTATTATTTCTCTATCTAGTAATACAGTTTGTATACGAAAGGTGAAATAAAAGCTTGTTTCTCTTTATTTGCTGGTTTCTCTTCCCTCACTCCCTTTCTCTCTTCCTCCCTTCTCCTTCCTTTCTTTCGTGGGGTTCTCTGTCGCCCAGGCTGGAGTGCAGTGATGCAATGATAGCTGCCTGCAGCCTAACTCCTGGAATCAAGAGATCCCTGCTTCAGCTTCCCGAATGGCTGGGACTACAAGTACACACCTGTTTGGGTTTTGTTTGTTTGTTTGTTTTTTGTTGGCAGCAGGGGGGAGGTGGTAGAGATTGGGTTTTCTTACATTGCCCAGGCTGGTCTTAAACTGCTAGTTTCAAGTAATCTTCTTGCCTCTGTCTCCCAAAGTGCTGGGATTACAGGCATGAGACACCGTGCCCAGTCTGGTTTTCATTATAGTGTGTTCTCTAGCCTAGTCCATTGGTGATTATTTCTTTTATATCAGTATGCACTCATTGATTTAAACATATTTAATGTTTCAATTTGTACCATTTATTGTTATTATTGATGTGTAACTTCTCACATCTTTGGCCAGTGGAAACCTTTTCAGATCCTTTTGTCATAACCATAACAGTCTTTGATAGCTTTTTCAATCTCTGGGTAAGATGTTCCAAGCTCACTCATCATGTGTATTTCTCCATTTCTCCAAGGAGCCCTGATTCCTTTTATTTTATTTTTAAATTATTATTATTATTATTTTGACTAATGCTATTTTAAGAAAACCTGATTCTTTTTTATGAAAAATGGTACTCGCAAATCACAATCTGGATGCTAGGAGTATACATTTCTACAAAATTGGCCATTATTTCCAAACCTCCCACAACTAGAAAATACACATACATGTGAGTGTGTGTGTGTGTGTGTGTGTGTGTGAGAGAGAGAGAGAGAGAGAGAGAGAGAGATGAAATGCATTGTGGAGTTTAAACTGATACTTCTAATTTAAAATGAACACCATAAGGATGCTTGTTCTCTCCTACATCTTCCTTTCTCCCTTGCCAAAAATCCCATTTTCTTAAGGATGTTGGGGATGGCAGAATTATAATATCCCAGTTTGCTCATTGGCTTTGTTCCTCATCAAGTTATCGCAGGATGGCAATACTAAAACGGTCACTATCGGCACAGTTACTGAAAATGTAAAGAATCTAATGATCCACTTCATTGGTTGTAGGTGTTCTGTTTTTTTTTTTTTTTCCTTATGTCAGTTTTGATAAATCAGACTTTTTAATAGGAATATGTCTGTCTTCTAAGTTTGTAGTTATTGGCACAAAATTGTCCTGTATCCTTAATATCTTTTAAACCATTGCTATCAATTTAATTGTATTCTCCTTTACATTGTTACCATTATTTATTTGTACTTTGTTTTTCTTGCTTCATCACATCAGAAGTTTGTTGTTTTCGTTAGTCTTTTCTAATGAAAGAAATAAGTTTTGGCTTTTTTGAGCCCTTCTAATAATTTATATTTATTTCTGATTTTTCACCTCTTCTATTTTCTTTGGACTTATTTTCCTTCTAACTTCTTAGATGGATCACTTACCTCATTATTCACTAGGCTTTGTTTCCTAATATAAATATTTAAGACTACTAATTTCTATTTAATGTGTTGTTAAAAATAGCAATTTGTTGGACACTCAAATTTGATAGAGTTCATAGTTCTATGAGTTTTTCATGCTGTGTTTTTGCTATCGTCCTGAGGATGAAATTTTCCATCTTTCAGCAAAGCAGTCTTGGTAATTTCTCCCTATTTTTTGTTTATATTATAACTTTATATACAGTACGGGCGTACCTTGTTTTACATATTGCATCTATTTCTAAATGTTTTATTTGTCTCTTTCTGAGTCCTTCCATAAGTCCTCTTAAGTTAAAAAAAAATTAAGTCAGTTTTATGAGGTATAATTTACATGAAGTAAAATTCATACCTTATATATATAGTTTTATGAGATTCAACAAACACATATAGTCACATAATCTTTGCCATAATCAAGATACATAAGAGTTCCAAAAAATGTCACACATGCGCTCAGTAGTTTCCCCTTTCACCATTCTCTCTATGGTGCCTGCCTTTTCTTCAACTTCGAACTAGTTGGTTTCCCTGTAACCTCAGCTTTCTTAGGAGTTCCAAAAAAAGTTATACTCTTGGAGATTGTATGGCTTTTGTTATTGTTAGGGTGGGAATGATGCTCTTTCCAGCCAGACACATTATTTTTCTTATCAAGTTATTTTTGATAAATTCACATTTCCATATATCATTTAGTATTAACACTACTGTTTGAATATCTTTCTTCCATAGATGTATTTTCTTTCATATTCATGTGTATCTTCACTGAAATTTTATTTAGTTCTGCAGTGGTCTCTTAGGTACTTACTTAATTTGTATTTGAAATCTTTTTAACTTTAGAGCTAAAAGATTAGCATTTTAATATTTACATTTCAAGTCTCCTGATTTTTACTAAAAATTAAATATTGGCATAAATTTGTGTGAATTATACTCTACAACTGGAGGACTTGTTTTGTTCATATGTAATCAAAGAAACATTAGAAAAACATTAAAATGGATAACTTTTTAATTGCTAGATTTACTCTTCCTTGGGCTTATCATTTTAGTGTCCTTTGCTATTTTTAAGAGGATATGAAAATTCTTTATTACATAATTGTATTAATTGATTTTTTTTGAAATATTAATAAAATATTTTTGAAAATATTTCATCTGAGCTATTGGTACCTGTTGTTTTAAAAATGTGGTATTAGAAAAAGGTTTTGATGAATTATTTTTTATCAGGTATCTATAACTTACTAAATTGATTTTAAATACTGTATTAAGTAAATGATAATGTGTCATGTTGGAAACAATATTGCATATTCTAACCTAATTTTACCTACTCATTACTTTCATGGACTTTAATAGTGGGTTACTAAAATTTTTTTTTCTTTTTCCCTTTTTATAGGTTATTTTAGTGTCTGCCAACAAATTGACTCGTTATATAGAACCATGCCAATTAACAGAAGATTTTGGTGGGAGTCTTACCTATGATCACATGGACTGGTTAAATAAGAGGCTGGTTGGTATATTCAATGAGATAAAATGTTATTGCATATAAATAAGATACATTTTGATAACTATCAATTTATTCTATTAAAATTTATTTTTACAAAAATGCAGAATTATGTGCATACCACATTATAGCATAATAGACAAATACTATGAAGTCAGAATTACTTGATTGGAATCCTGATGCCAGTTGCTAGGTATATTCAACAATGTGTTTAATCTTGCCTGGGCTAGAGTTCCACATTTGTAATATAGTGAAAATCATAGTACCTACCTTTGTGTGATTATGGGTAAAGTGAAATGAATATACATATAAAGCATTTAGAACAGCAGCAGGCATGATATAGTAGCACCATGTAAGTATTAGCTATTACTGTTCTGTCATTAGTAGCATTAGTAGAAGTCGTAACTATTTTAAGTAGAATAACAGTAGCATAATTTCATGAGGGGATCTAGTTGCTATACCATTTTCACAGGGTACTTAAACATTTATTTGAGTTATCAACTTGAAGAGTAGTTTGACAGATTAAGCATTTTCATTTGTGAAAATATATCATCTTCGGCGGTCTAGACTTCTGAAATCTTCTACTCTGTAATTTGATTTTTTTATTGAACTACTGAAAGAACAAACGTCATATTAACTCATTTTACATTAAATGCTAATTTAATTGGAGAGTAGTGAATTTTTGTTTATATCTGAATGGATAACTAATTCTGTTTCCACCCAATTTATTTATTTAGAGACAGGGTCTTGCTCTCTCACCCAGGCTGAAATGCGGTGGCGTGATCACAGTGCACTGCAACCTTGAACTCCTGGGCTCAAGCAATCCTTCCACCTCAGCCTCTCACGTAGTTGGAACTGCAAGAGCATGTCACCATGCCTGACTGACAAAAGCTTTATTTTTTGTAGAGATGGAGTCTCTATGTTGCCCAGGCTGGTCATGAACTCCTGGGCTCAAGCAACCCCCCTACCTCGGCCTTGCAAAATACTAGGATTACAGGCCTGAGCCAAAGCACCCAGCCTATTTCCACCATATTTAAAAAGTGATATCAGACAAGTGATTGTCCACTTTATTACTTATGTTTAAACAGACTTCCCAAATTCCACTTCAGAAATATTTGAAGAAATCATTAAAATTATAACTAATTTTTAGTTCTATATGCACGTATATAACAACTATTATATGAAACCAACATGTGTTGGTGATAGAATAACGTAAAGAAACATTCTATAACTGTTATAGAGACTTAGAAAGTTCTGAATTACATTTATGTAGTTACAACTGTTATCAATACAAATGTTTCTCAAACATTTATCTGAATGGAGAATGAAGATAATTTATTGATGTATTTAAATTTAAAAAATTCTTTATCCATGAAACTATTCATTGCTTTAGGAAACAGTTTTGTCTTCTCTTGCATATATTGTTGTGCTCTGGTAGTAGAATTGCACTGACTACTGGGGAAGGAAAACAAATCCTAGCTGGCCAATTCTATTGCTCTTAACTGACAGTCCTTATTACATATTAATTTTTAAGACTGTTCTTAATATGTTAATAAAACTCATAGGTTTTTGAGAAGTTTACAAAGGAATCTACATCATTGTTAGATGAACTTGCTTTGATTAACAATGGAAGTGATAAAGGAAATCAGCAAGAGAAAGAAAGGTAGGTGACTATTGGTATGCAATTATATCCTTGCAAAACTATAATTAATCTGATACAAGATACCTCTGTAGTTAATGCAAGCTAAAAGAACTACAATAAACAATTCTTCATTCAATCAAAATTGACATACAATATTCATGAGAATTTGCTTTACATGTAAAACATGCTGGTGTGAATCAAAGTTTTTTCACAAAAGCCATTTTTAAATTTATAATATATTTTTTTATTTTCAAATGAAACAATTTTCTACCTTTTTAGAGTTATCTTCTTTGCTGGTTAAGAATATGAAAAAAGTTGCAGTTTGAAATACAATTATTATAACCTTATTTGACTACATTAGCACTTAAATGTCTAGCTTGTAGAACTTTTTCTGTCCTTGTAAAATATGTGGTATTCATGAATTGGACTTGGGGAATTTAGTGCTTTATGACATGAGATTAAATAATACTTGAGTTGTATTATCTGAATATAACTACCTAGATTTATCATGTTAACAGATTTCCCTTGAACTTTACAACCTTGTCAGCTTTCACTTTTCTGTCAGTAGGCCAAGTCCCTCTTCTCAGGTAAAAAGCACTTTAGCAAGCAAATTAGCTATTCATGCCACTTGATTATTACTGGTCACTAGAACAGTAATTTTTCATTAGGAAATGTGAAAGAATTCTTGTCTTCCCTGTCATCCTGTCTCCTTTGAATCCGACCTTGAAGATACAGTGGAACCTTGATAAAATGCTTGTTGTTATTCCATGATTCCAAACATAGTCACATAATAAAGTTTTCAAGTGTAAGATCATAGTTTTTACACAAAATCTTGATTAAAACAAAGTCAAAATGTGAAAACAAATGGTTTGAATGTAAATCTGATTAAAGTCGCCACAAGCAGTTAGGAATGTTTCTGTCCTACTGATGCCATATAAAAATGTAAAATTATAAAATTTGGCATGTGTAAATACATGATTGTGTGTTTGTAAATATCACACACATATATGCTTTGGCTTAGGAATTGAAAATATCACAAGCTACTTGATGAAAATTAGCTGGACTTCCTTGCTTTCTGAATAGTCCATCAGAGTAAGTTTGATGTTTCTTAGTTGTATTCCTCGGGAAAGACATCCCATGTTGGTGCCTATAGAAAATGAGTCCATGGTCAAAGAGTTTGATGCTGTTGACTATATTTCCTTCTTTGAGAATGACTGTGAATATTGCAGATTTCAGGTTCTGAAGAAGCAGTGCCAAAGAAACCTATTTAATTGCTTCTTTAAAACATACCTTGTTCAGTGTTTTGGCAAATACTTTGGGAAGTGCTGGTTTGCACAACTATGTGAAATATTAAAATCTTGTATTTGCCAGTTCCTCCTCAAGGAACTCATTATTGCTTAGTTTCTTTTAAACCCCAGATCCCAGTTAATAGAGTCTCTCCTCTTGCAAATTTTTATCAACCTTCTTTTTTTTCTTCAACCTTCTTTATGTCAGTTCTCAGGAAGCATCTAGCTACACAAGACCTGAGGGCCTAGATCAATTGATAAAAACTAAAAAATTTGGTACAAGACTGGTCAGTTACAGCAGCAAGGTCCTTGTCCCCTTTCTTTCTTTTATATTCTCTTTCCTGTATGTGTTTAGGAAAATAAAGGCAGATGTCCAGCTGCACAGGATGTATGATTAAAATAGGGAAGAGAGTACAACTGCTAGGACACAGGGAAGGAGACACACACACACACACACACACACCCACCCACCCACCCACCCACCCTTGGAATAATGTAAGACAGAGTATTCGCAGCTATCAAAGATTGCTGTAGGTAAACAAAGTTTTGACTGGAGGATGGCTGCATGCATTTTTTAATGTTACATTTCTGGATTACTATATGACAAACTTCATTTTGAAACATATTCATTGGATAAATACTAAATGGACTTCTTTGATATATTTGAAATCATATTATGATTAACAACAATAAACTATTTTTCCAAGTAGTATATTTTATTATTTATTACTTTGGCATTTCTCTGGCTACTAGTATTTACTTTTCCCTAATTGACTTCCTTATGCTTGAGAGAAGTTAGCATGGTAGAATGGTTATGCTTCAGATTTTCATATTTTTGTGCCCTGTTTTGATTTTATATATTTAAAGGAATTTTTAAAGTTACACTGATAGATGGGTGGGGAGGAAACAAACAAACAAAAAAAGTTACACTGATAGAAATATACCTTTTGAAAATTACTCCTTTGGTGTTTTCCAGGTCTGTGGATTTAAACTTTCTTCCATCGGTTGATCCTGAAACAGTTCTTCAGACAGGTAAGATTTAGAAAATATTTGTGATAATAATCCAGTAAACCAATTGGATTGATTGGTTCATTAATTCAGCATGAATGTGATACCTGTGGAAGGAACTCAAGGGGAAGTTTTTCAGGACCATGGACTGGTTTCATGAAAGTCAGTTTTTCTGTGGACTTGGTGAGGGATGGTTTCAGGATGAAACTGTTCCACCTCAGATCATCAGGCATTAGATTCCTATAAGGAGCGTGCAACCTAAATCCCTTGCATGTGTAGTTCACTATAGGGTTTGTGCTGCTATGATAATCTGATGCTGCCGCTGATCTGACAGGTGGCAGAGCTCAGGTAGTAATGTTTGCTGGCCTGCCACTCACCTCCTGCTGTGTGGCCCAGGGTGGGAGTGGGGGGAACCCCAGCCTTATAATATTTTTAAAACCTAATGATCTCTCCCTTAAAATATTTGGATTTTTTTTATTATCTGTAAAATGAACATAAAAATTTTTATTTCACTGGGTTGCTATGAGAATTATTGAACACTCCTTAAGGGCCAGACATTGTATTTATGTATTTTCATTTTTCACTCTTCTAACAAGCCTTTGAGATAATTCGTATTATTTTCTCTATTTTGTACTAGGGGAAGCTAAGACTTAGAAATAGAAAATAATTTGCTGAGATCAAGTAACTATTAAGCTCTCCATTGCTAAATTCAAAGCCACTAGCTCTACTGTTTTACAATCATCGATGTAAAAACACTTACCACCTTGCAAAGCCCTGTCACTGCTGCCTGAGACGTACATTCCAACCCAGATATCTCCAGTAGCAGTTTCACAAACTCTAGAAGAACCAAATTGTGATTTTTTCCAGTGGAAATACCCCAATTTTATTTCTAATCAGTTTTTTTAAATAATAGCTCATAATTCTAATCCTACTGTGTGCCATGTACTGTCTGAGCACTTTACGTATGTTAACTCATTTTGGTCCTGTGAAATAGGTACTGTTGTCATCCCAAATTGAGGATGGGAAAGCTGAAGCATAAAAGGTTAAGTAACTCATGCAGGTTACACAGCTAGTAAATGCCAGAGTTGGGACTTGGACCTAGGTAGTTTGATTTCAAAGTATTTTCTAGGCAGTTTGATTTCAAACATTATGCTGTCCTGCTTCTCTAATCAAAATATCCACAAGAAAAATATTAAGGGTGACAGTTGTCAAAATAAATGTATTCTGATATCCATAACTTTTATGAATATATGTAAAAAGACTGCACAAACCTCTAAAAGTTATTATTTTCCAATTATAAAATGTAATAAATAATAAAGAAGTAAATTCTGAATACATTTGCTGTATTGATTCAGGTGTCCTAAGTTCTTCCAGTATGATATACATCTTATTTTGTTAGAGAATAAAGAAATACTTGTAATCTCTGAATTATTATATATATATATAGAAGGTACAGTAGACTGTCAGTAAAAATACTGCTGTAGATTTAAAACTTAATTCCATATATGTATATAGTTAACATTTTGAAAGCTTTTAATTTTAATTCATTGAATTAAGAAGCTTTTACAATTTGTATTTTAAATTTAATTTTGTATGCTACTAGGTCCAATTTTATATGGTATTAACTTTTAAAGCAAGGATTGTTTTAGAAATTATAAATACCTCCAAACCATAATATAAGTTCAGTTGCTATATATTGAAAGCCATTTAAATTTAGGATATTGTTCTAAATAAGGAAGAGAATTTAAATATGTGTATTATTTTGATGCCTGAATATTAGTCAAACAATTTTTAACTTATTTACTTTTAAAATTGTTTAATACCTATAGCTTTAGTTGTTACACATTCTGCAATTGTAGTTTCTCATGTATGAGTGGATTTTCTCCATGAGTTTGCTAAACTGAGTCACATTCACTGCATTTCTAACACTAGTATGGCCCATTATTATTCACAGTTAATATATTGTGAAGATTTTTATAGAGATTATATAAATATTATTTTGTACTTGTAATAAATACTTTCTCCCTTTAATCATTCATTATACTGTCACCTTTTTCTTTAAGTGCTGTGATTGAGAATATGGATTAATACTGAAATCCTACAACACATTGCTGGGATTAGTACCATCAGAGAGCAATCCCACAGTATAATTTTGCTTGACAGGGAAATAAGATTGTTTGGCACAGTATCCTGAGTAATGAATTCACCAATAACAAAAATGTGATTGATAGAAAAAATATGAATGCCATATTTAAATATGTAGTATAGTATTTCTATGTTGTATATATTTATGATATATAGCATTTTAATATACTATCTAGTTTACATAGTATATATCTACACACCCATACACACAGATACATATTAATACATGCAGTTTTCATATTTGTTGTGATACATAAATTTTTAAATTGCATTTATAACCTGGTAGATATATAGGTAGACAGATAGGTTTTGAGAATTGAGACTATTGAGAAGTGAGAATTGGATTTCTTTACAGATATTAATTTCAACTATCTTTTATTTGTAAAGGGCATGAATTGTTATCCGAATTACAGCAGCGTCGATTTAATGGCTCAGATGGAGGGGTGTCATGGTCTCCTATGGATGATGAACTGCTTGCACAGCCACAGGTTATGAAATTATTAGATTCACTCCGAGAGCAATATACCCGCTACCAGGAAGTTTGTAGGCAACGTAGCAAGCGCACACAGTTAGAAGAGATTCAACAGAAAGTGATGCAGGTAGGTGTCTGATTTGCATGTATTTAACTCTTTTTAATTCCTTATAGTTTCAACTATGTGACTGACTCTTTACTCAGTCTTATATATACTATATAGAGAACCTTAGAACATATGAAACTGGTTTCTAAAACTGTTTTAAATTATGTATTGTTTTACAAATAGTATTTGGATTAAAGTTATATTTCTACAGTGATGATATTGAGCATTCAGCTTAGTGTAACAGACTGAACTGCAAAAATAACTGGTCACTGGAAACATCAGTTGTATCAATGTATTCTTGCAATAAATAACATTTGATTATTGATATTTGATTCATTCTTAATTTCTAATAACTTAGTTTTTTGCTTAATTTAAGCATTGTGAAGAGTATTTCTATCCTAGCAAAGTAATGCATATAATTCAAATGATCCTAATATTGAAATTTTTATAATACTGATAGGAAATATTAAATATATTTAATTAATAGGAATTTTAATTTCTTTTAAAATTGATTTTTATAAGTAGGCTAAAATCAACACTAAAGGAAGGCATTTCTGTTATTTAGATTATATTCTGGATTTTTATGTTGAATAAAAAAATAAATCTTTGAATATTTTATTTAAAAATACAAACTGGAAACATCCTAATTTTTAAATCTAGATTCATTGACTCATTAGATAAATGTGTATTAAGTGTTTGCTTTGTCAAAGGCATTGTGGTAGTTTTTTTTATAGGCTGTAAAGGTAGATTTGGTTTTTATTATCAGTAAGTTTAAAGAGAGAAAATGTTAAGGGTCACAAGGGCATGACTGAGGGGTTATGGGCACTTAAAGGTAGGATTATTTCTCCAGCTACAGGTAATCTGGGAAGACTTCATGGGGGATGTAACATTTGAGATTGTCCTTCTAGAATGTATCTGATTCACCAGGCAGTGATAGATTTTGAAAGAATTGGAATTTTGTGGAGGATGAAGAGTAGTGTGAGTAAATCATAGCAGCGTGGAACCCCAAGTTCTGTTGAGGAAAAAGGAAGCAGTAGGCACAGTGGGAAGTGGATGGCCTTTTTGAGTCATAGAGTGTGATCTCAATCCCAGTTCTTCCACTTAGCTGTGTGACTATTCACGATGCTTCACCTACCTGAGCCTTGCTTGATCTGTCTTCTTTCTTTCCTCTTTTCGTCATTTTCCTTCTTTGCTTAATTGAAACAGGAATAATAGTACCTCTTTTGAAAGGCTGGTGTTTGGAAAGAACCCAGCTCTCAATCAGTGGTAATTATTACATGTCTTTCTTTTGAACTAGACTCTACTTTAGAGGTCTAGTGTAGTTGCCAGCAAACTTCTGTAAAATTCCAGACATTTAGACTTTGTGGACCATACAGTCTTTTTGCAGCTGTAGCTGCTTTGCTTTGGCATTATAGTGCAAGAGCAGATACAGACATTGTCTAAACCAACATGTGTGGCCATTCTCCAATAAACTTTTATTTATTATACAAATACAAGTGGTGGGCCAGCATTGGCCTGGACAATTGATCTAGTTCATGACTCCTCAAATTAGAGCATCAGAATGTCATGGGAAAAAAGGATTTGAAAGGAAGGAAGGAGTTGGATCATGGAAGATGTTGAATTTCAGGCAAAAGGATTTAGAAGTTATTACATGATAACCACATATAAACTGGAGATTTCTGAGCATACGTTAATTATATGTGACTTTTTCCATGGACTCCATTCATAAGTTAGAGTTTGTTTTAAATTCAGGAAGTTTTAGCCAATTAGCTTGAGGTTATCTTTGAAAACCACAAAGATAGAATAGCAGAGCAGTACAGAAATCAGATTCTGAACCCAAGTAATCTGAATCTACCCTCTTCTACCACTTCCAAGCTGCTTGACCTTGGGAAGAAAGAACGTGCTAGTTTCTGTGTCATAGTCTCCTCTTCAGTAAGCAGAGGACAACAACAGTAATCACAACAACAGCAACAACAATAATACCTACTTAATAGGACCATTACAAGAATTAAGATAATTTTTATAAAATGTTTAGTGCCTGGCACATAATGAGTCTTCTGTTAATAACATGTTAGTTCATTCATTCAAAAAAAAAGCTGAATGTCTTCAATAGTGTAACATTGTCCTAGGCTCAGCAATGTGATGGTGAGTAAAAATAAGGTTCCTGCTTCATGGTACATAATTACATGATGACACAAAGAGTTGTGAAATTGCAACTATGCCAGGTGCCAAGAAGGAGAGTAACAGGAGTAGGATTAGGATGAGTGAGAAGATACTGGAGATGAATCATGTTTCTTACTTGCAAGACTTGGTGTCTTTGCTTGCAAGACAATGGTGTTGCCCACCTAGGGAACATTGGGCCAGATTTGGGTATTACTGTGAATGTAAAATAGTGTGGAGAATCATGAGTTTGGTTTCAGAGTTGTTAAGTGTGAGGTGACTTTGCGACTTCCAAGAGAAGATGTAGAAGGGTAGTCCAGAACAAGTTCAGATGTCAAAGTCCAGGCTGGGTTGTATTTGTTTGTCATCTGTGTGTGAATGGTAATTAAAAGCATTCATGTGAATAAAAATTGCCCAAAGAGAAAGTTGAGAGCTGTAAGAAGAGTGCTTTAACCTAAGCTTTGAAAAGCTCTCACATTTAGCTGCAAGGTAGAGGAGTATACACCTGAGAAGGCGGCAGTGAAGGACTGGCTGTAGATGAAAAAATGTGACAAGTTCTTTGTCATGGAAGCCAAGGGAAGAAAGCATTTCAGGGAAGGAGTTACAGCCCTGTCAAATGCTGCTGAAAGGTTGAATAAAGGACTTAAAATGTCTATTAGAAAGCAGAAGATTGAGGTCGTTGGTGACCACAGGGCATGGAGTGGCAGGGCCAGGAGCAACAGTGGAGTGAATCCAGGAATGAAAAGGAGGTGTGTGGTGAAGGAAGCAATGAGTATAGAGAAGTGGTTGATAAATCTGTCTCTGAAGAAAAGATGAGAAGTGGAGTAATGGCTGTAAATAGTGGAAGAGGGTTTGTATTCATTTGCAAGGGCTGCCGTAGCAGACTAGGTGGTTTAACAACAGAAATTTATTTTCTTGCAATTCTGAGATCAGGGTGTCAGCAGGATTGGTTCCTTTGAGGGCCATGAGGGATGGCTGTGTTCCAGCCTCTCCCCTTGACTTGACAATGGCCATCTTCTCCTTGTCTTCACATTTTCTTCTCTCTGTATGTGTCTGTGTTCAGATTTTCTCTCTTTATAAGGATACCAGTCATTGGATTAGGGTCTACCCTAAATGCCTTATTTTAGGTTAATTACCTCTTTAAAGACCCTCTCTCCTAATAAATATGGTTACAATCTGAGGTACTTGGGGTCAGGACTTCAACAGATATATTTTTGAGGGGAGAGACACAATTCAGCCTATAGGAGGGGTCAAGTATATTTGTTCTTTCTTTTCATTATATGAAAAACCCACAGAGATTTAAAGATTGCTGGAATGTATCTATTTAGAGGGAGAGGTTGAATATACAAGAGAGAAGGAATAATTAATACTATCGAGTTCTCAACAAGGTGGAAGTAAACAGAATCAAAGCACAATAGAAGAGATTCACTTTAGAATGAAAGAGGGAGAGCTCCTTCTGTGTGGCAGGAAGGACGGCCAGGATTGCCATAGGACCATGAGGTTCCTGGACTGCTGCCTAGTAACGGACCAGTTACACAGACAGCAGGGATATGGCCGAGAAAGAGTTAATTCCTGCAGGGCATTGAGCAGGGAAATGGGAGGAGACCCTCAAACCCATCTCTTTGAGGAGTTCTGGGCCTGGAGTTCTTAAAGGGATCATGGAAGGTAAGGGGCTGGAAAACTGGGATTGTTGATTGGTTAAGGCAAGGGGGATGAAATCAGGATGTGGGAACTGCATTCTTTGGTGTGTTGGCGTCTTGTGGCGCCCCTCAGACCAGCTGAGTCAGTGAGGTCCTTCAGATCAGTTGGCATAGTAGTTTCGTAAGTACGCAGGACCTGAAGGAATGTCTCAAAGTGAAAACTTAATGTTTCACAATGTTTAGGTTGCTATCTATAGAGCAGGTAAGGGGAATTAGAATCTTGTAACAGGGTCCATAATTCTAGGTCAGTATGTACCAAACAACTATGAGGAGGCAGGTGAGACTGAGCTGACCTAATAATTAATGTTTAACATGCCAAAAGCTTAGTATATTTTCATTTCTCCCCTTCTTTTTTCCCTGATTAACTTTATAAAGTTTATGGGAGCAGTTTTAGGATGAATCCAGAGGTACTCTGTGTATAAATCAGGAACAAGAAGTTTGAAGGACTTACTGCATGATGTCTTTTTTTCATAAAAAGCAAAAGGCCATCTGCTTGATGGTACAAATTGCAGGGGTAGTGGTTAAAGAGGATCAGTGGTTTGAATAGAGTGGAGGTGATTAAAAATTTTCTTTGTGGGAAATAGAAGAGTAAAATTACCACTGTCAACCTAAATAACAGACAGAGTGGCTCTCTAAAAGAAAGAGATTGTTTGCTTTAGAGAGTAGAACATTACAATGGGAATATGCATGTCATAGTAAGCTGTGTGCATATTCAGGGCAGTAAAGAAGACAAACATTTTTAAAGGAAAAAAATGAGGAGGATTACATAATTGTTTTTGAAGTCATTGTCCTTGGCTGTAAAGATTAATAACAAGGGTAATGCCAGTCTGAGGGTAGACAGGTAGTGGCTAGACAGATGTCCTTGCAAAAGGATTTTTTTTTTTCAGACAGGGTTTCAGTCTGTCACCCAGGCTGGAGTGCAGATCATGACTCATTGCAGCCTTGACTTCCCAGGCTCACACCTTGGCCTCCTGAGTATCTGGGACTACAGATACCTGCCACCATGCCCAGCTTTGTGTGTGTGTGTGTGTGTGTGTGTGTGTAAAAACTGGGGTTTCACCATGCTGCCCAAGCTCCAGAAGTATTTTTTTTGTGTAAAGTTGCAATGCCTTTGTGTATAGTTGTGGTTTTTGTAGTCCTTTGTGATAGTTTTTGTTAGAAGGCATACAAGCATGAGAGCCTCTCCCCATGGCTTTCTCTGGCACTATTCGTCAGGGTTGTTTATTTTTCCCCCAGGGTTAGTGATTCCATTTTGATTTGGACAACTTGCTATCACAAAAATGTAGCAGTATTTTGGAGTAGTGTTGATCTTGAATTTATGGCAGAACCTTTTTGGCTTTTTATGTAATCCTATCTGACAATTTATAGCTGCCTGTTGAGGTTCACGCACCAAAAACATGGGTGATAGGATTATCCAGCATTTGTGCTTTGCCAAATGGGATAAGTGAGTATGACAGAAAGACAGAGGGGCAAAGGAGTTAATGTATTGACAAACACATTTTTAAAGGATGGACCAGCTCAATTGGGTAAGGAAGAAACTGGAGAAAGGAGATGATGATTATTATATTTATAGTGATGGTGATGATGGTCACAAGATAACTGTTAAAAACCAGTAAACGTCATGTTCGGTTTTCTTTAAGAGGATAACAAGTAAATTGGTTAGAACAATAATATTCGGGATATAATATTTCCTGCACTCTGTTTTTCACAGGTCACATTTTAAGGAAATAATCTATATCCCTTGCCAAAATGACTATATGAGAATATATATTGAACTATATAGTAACATATTGATCATATGTCGGTCACACAGAGCATGAATCATACTATTTTCAGTCTTACAAGTTTGAGGAAAATGTGAAAAAATTTTTTTTGCTTGTATAAAGATAATTATAAATGAATATTTCTGTGTTAAATCAGTGAAAATTGAATTGTTTCAAATTTCTTTTGTTTTTATTGACATCATTGAAAATGTAATATAAGACCAATCAGTAGCTTTGATAGATAAATTAATAAGTAATAACTGTGATATTATCACTTATTCCCCATAGTTCAAATTGGTAGCATAAAACTTCATATAGTATGCAGAGATTCTCCATACCGCTGCTGCTTTTACAGTTAAAAATTAGATTTCACATGCTTCTGGGTAGCAGACAGTGCCACTTCACTGAAATGTACTATCGTTAGGCTCATTATTTATTGTGGCAGTAATTATGCCAGCACTGCACTTGTTATTTCTGGAATCATCCATGTGCTTTTCTTCCTTTCTGGAGAGGAATCATAGATGCCAAATAGAATACAGTGTGTTGCATAAGCATACAACTGGAGGCTGTGTTCTCAGTTCCCCATACCCTTTCTCTAGGTTAGATGGTTGACATTTGCTTGACATGCCCTTCTGCCTAGGTTTGCTTTGCATACTTCTACATGTTCTGTCATGCAGTTGTAAAAAATGAGCCAGTCATGAAAGAAGCATGGATAGTCACAAACATTTTTGGCCAATGTAGATATTTTTCCTGGTTGATTATAAAAGGATAGTTCCAAGGTTATATTTTGCATATAAATGTAACCACTTGAAGGTTACATTGATATGGATTGAGCATAAAACTGTTTTTCCAATAAGTTAATATTAAGAATGATTAAGCAAGATATCCTGATTGAAATTAAGTTTTATAACCTAGTTTGGCAAACTGCCATTATTATTGCATTTAAGTAGACTTGTGTACTGGGGCACCAACCTCAACTTGCATCGTTTTTATTAGAAATAGTCATATATTTACTCTGTCTACATTACTGATGTTCTATACTAAGAGAAATTACTTTCAGCATATATTAAAGCCATATATGCCCATTACACGTGTGTATATATATATATATATATATGCACATTACATACGTGTGTGTGTGTGTGTGTGTGTGTGTGTATTTATATATATTTGCCTATTACTATGTAACTGGTTTTTTAAGGCAAGGAGACGTCCTTGCTTTATTTAAGATTTTTCAACTTATGACATTTCAAAAGTTCCATGTTATTGAATTATTTATCCCCAGCTATCACGATTTATATTAACCTACTTCATTTGTTTCTAGATTATTCTAAAATCAAAGTCTAAATGTTTGATGTCTTAAGTTTCTAAAAACTATACATTGTTAATTAGTTAAATGTTTTATATGCATTTGTTTCACTTTTATTTTTAGAACTTAGATATTTCTAGTAAAATAATTACATTAATTATTTAAAATACTTAAAAGTCATTTTATCACTATGTTTCTATATCTGTATTTGTAACACATAGTCATAAATGAGAAGCAATCAATTCCCAAAAAGGATATGGAAAATTGTTTTAAAATGTGTGTTTATGTTTCCTTAAAACTTGTTCTATTTATTTCCATTTTTAAAAGTGTTAGATATAGTAGTTCAGGGGCTTTCTCAAGAAACTCAGGGTTCTTATTGTAAAACACAGTTGTGAAATATACTTCATAAAGAGTTAGTGGACAGAAGGAACTAGGCTAGAGAAAAAGTAAGAAAAACATAGAGGCTAATAATTATTAGTATTATTACTGTGCTGTCTTACATATAATGACTGGCATAATCCTGACACCTTGTATGGTGATATCCTTAACATCCTTTAAAAGATGAAGAACCAAAGTCTTTCAACTAGGAGAAGCAGAGCCAGAATTCAGACCCACTAGTAGTGGCAGAAACAGAATTCAGAATTCAGAATCATGCCTAGGGCTTTCCTTATATCACACTGCTCATCTGTCTCTTTTGTGAAAAAGTGATACTTTCCTCAAACTAGCAGAGAGAAACAGGATCCTAGTACCCTGAACCTCCAAAGAGAACTCATACAGAAGAGTAAGCAGAAAAAATGGAGGTGTTGAGGAAAAAACCATTGCATTCTCAAGAGCATCTGATAATACAGTTTTGCAGATGAACTTAGCACTCTGAAAGCAGAGGTTAGCCAATGGAAAGTTATAGCACTTAGGCTGTTCGACTCAACAATAATACTTTGACATTTTCGTTTTGAAGTTTTTTGCTGTCTAGTTTTTTGTTTTTCTTGAGACAGGGTCTTGCTCTGTCACCAAGGCTGGAGTGCAGTGGTGCAATCTCTCAGTTCACCACAACCTCCGCCTCCCAAGCTAAAATGATTCTCCAATCTCAGCCTCCTCAGTAGCTGGGACTATAGGTGTGCAGCACCACACCTGGCTAATTTTTGTATTTTTTGTAGAAATGGGGTCTCACTATGTTGCCCAGGCTGGTCTTGAACTCCTGAGCTCAAGCCGTCTGCCCACCCTCAGCCTCCCAAAGTGCTGGGATTATAGGTATGAGCCACTGCACCTAGCCTTCTGTCTAGTATTAAGCCATACAAGTAGAAGAGGAACAAGTTTATATATTAATATTAATACTTTAAGACTCTAGGACATAAACGAACAAAGAATATGAAGAGATGAATCTCAAAAGATCATATACCTTGAATAAGCAAACATTTGCAACATATTCAATCACTAATCTTTAAAAAATACATGGAGAGATTTCTGTTTTTTCAGTTGGCAGAACTATTTTAAAAACAATAGTTTGTATACCTTGCAGAGTATTGTACAGTTCAAACTATCATTAATTGGGTGTTTCAGGTAGAAATCAGTTTTAGAAGGCAATTTTATAAAGTATATTAACATGCATTAGGATTACATCATCATTGGACCCAAGAAGATCTCTACTGGAAACCTTTCCTGGGAAAATAAAACAGAGAAAAAACATTATTTATAACTGCTATATATGTGTTAGTCTTAGAATTACTTAGAATTGATGGAAATTGGAAACATTCTACATCTTTGACAATAGAGAATTGAAGTGTTGATAGCAGGTACAACAGTTACTTGGGGCAGTACATTACTTAGCTCTTAATAAGGCTGGGTTGATTGGTTGGTTGGCTGGACAGTTGGGAGCGATGGAGGCAGGCAGGCAACGGGATTGGCTTTCTGAAAAAAAGGATTTGCAAAGTCATTGAAAATTGTTATAATAACAATAGCCAAATGGAAAATCATTAAAGTATTATAGTTTAATGTTAAGTGAAAAACAGGGTGAAAACTTGTATTCTGTGAGAACTGACTGTAACACTTAAATTCGGAGTAGCATATGAAAACCCTTATGCATGTGAAAAATTAATGGAAGGAAATAGAATACAGTTGTCCCTTGGTATTTGTGGTAGATTGGTTCCAGGACACCCTGCAGACTGTGGATACCAAGATCCAAAGATGTTCAAGTCTCATGTAAAATGGCATAATATTTGCATTTAACCTATGGATACCCTCTTATATACATTAAATCATCTCTAGATTACTTATAATATCTACTGCAATGCAAATGCTATGAAAATAGCTGTTATACTATATTGGCTTTTTATTAGTATCTTAAATAAGATTGTTGTACTGTTTGTGCGTGTGTGTGTGTGTGTGTGTGTGTGTGTGTTCTCAAATACATTCAATCTGTGATTGGTTGAATTCAAGCATACAAATCTGTGGATACCCAGAAAAGGCTGAGTGCATATGTGAATTTTCTTTATGATGTGGTACTTTGATATAATTATAAAAAGATACATAAACTATTAGATTTAGAAATATATTTTTTCAACTTGCTAATAACCCCCTGCTCCCCCCTCCCCCTACCCCCAGCTTTATATATCTGCACTACTCTTTTATAAAGTTCTATGTTAAGCCTACCCACTGGGTCTCTATAATATTATGCTGCAGAGATACCCTCATTCACTTCTTGGGAGCTATTCTAAGTTTAGATTTAGGACATAACTGTATATCTTATACATCTATTTGTAAATTCCTTTTTCTAATTTGGCAACAGGTAAAGCTTGGTAATACCATTTTTTCCACTAAAATTACTCTGAAATGTGTTTGTAGTTTCAGAGAATATACGATTGTGGGTAGAGTGTCAACATAATACTCTTCTTCTGCATGAGAACTTGATCTTTGCTTAACCTTCTAGTTCTGTTCCCCTGAAGACCTGATTAAAAATTGGAATGTCAACTATGTTACTAGGCAGTATTGTTTATAGTAAACATTATTCCAGATCTGGACAGGGAGAATTATTAATATATGATAGAAGGCATAACTGAGGTGGGGGAGGTTCTTGAGTTTAGTGACTCAAAATGGGCGTAGCCCTGTTGGGTATGATGTTTTGATGCCAGAGCATCTCCCATATCTGCCCCATACTGATCTCATCTCCTTATACCTGCTTGAGGGACTCAGCCCTGACACCGTCATCCTGGCAAACTATAGTTCGCTCCCTACATCTTTACTAGCAGACTGGTGCCAGTGAGGCCCTTTGTGTGTCTGAATGTTAATCCTAAGAAGACTCTAAGGTGTTATTACATTAGTGTAATTCTTCTAAATAGTTTTTAATTTTATTTTTGAAGTGAGAAAGTAGTATATTAACTTTATAGTAGTTAATTCATTTAGTTTTTTTCAATACTTGAGAAGAACATTAGACTGTGAGTTAGAACATATGGCTGTTAGTCCAGTTTTTCAGTAATAGATTATATGACCTTTTGGGCAAGTCACTTAATCTCTTTGGAACTCAGTTTTCTTAAATGTTAGATACGAACTTTGACTGATACCATTTCTGATGTGTCTTCCAAACCTCTAAATCTTATGGCTCTCTGATTCTCTTATTATCGTAAGTTAATTTTTAATCCTCTTTTATAGAAGCATTCCAGATTATTTTTAGCCTGGCAGGAGATCAGGTAGCTGAAAGCTTGTGATGCTACAGTGTATATTCTTCTACATTTAGGTTTTTAAAATTTTGGCACATTATAGCTGTGTAGTCCCAAAAGAAACATTTACTGCCTATGGGATAGAATGTAAATAATTTACACTAAAAATACTTGGGGAATTTGGGGAGGGGAAAAATCAATTAGAATGAAAGTTTGAAAAGTTTTTGATTCTTTAACATTTTGTCTCAACTTTTGTTTATAGGTTGTGAACTGGCTTGAAGGACCTGGATCAGAACAACTAAGAGCGCAGTGGGGCATTGGAGACTCCATTAGGGCTTCCCAGGCCCTACAGCAGAAGCACGAAGAGATTGAGAGCCAGCACAGTGTGAGAGACTTTTTCCTCTGCAAGTTACAATGCTATTATGAACGTGGATAATTAGTAGCATATGTGGTACTGAGTGATAAGTTGCTACAAACTTTGATATAGGGCATGAAGTACAGTTTGTTAAATACCTAGAGGTCATAAAGTACATTGTGACTACTTAGTACATGTTAATTAGAAGGTTGTTTTTGGTTTTGTCTCTTAATGCAGTTTAATTATATTTTTATAGAAGCACAGTTTGCATGAAATTTTAAAAGCTACAGTGACAGACAAAAAGAGTGATAGTACAAAAATAGAGAGCTTTCATCTAGTCTGTGACAGAAATTTCTGTTTTCAGGTCCTCAAAGAGAGACCCCCTCCCCCACTTTACTGGGAGTATACAGTACAATTAAATGCTCAGAGTGATAGCAGAATTGCTGTATTAAATACAGCTGATGGAGAGTAAGTGCAGAAGGGCAGAATATTTTTCCATTCTCTGAGCATTTTGAAAGGTATAAAATTTTGGGAAATAAATAGATTCTTAAGCAGATTATAGATAACAATTGTTTAAGAGAATTTAAAATTTAACAACTTGTTCTGTGAAAGAAGCTGATGTTTGTTAAGGTCCTGCTCTGTTACAGTTAATTCTTCATTCTGACAAAAAGATCATCCAGTTTGTGGACTGGGTAGCTTACTCCCTCTCCCCGAAGTCATATTATTTCTTATGGTAATTTAAAATAGATTGAATACAAAATTGCAAAGATTAAACTTGAATCCATTAGTTCCTTTCTCCTTAGATTATTTGTCTTAAAAAAATTGGTCAAAATGTTAAACTCTGGACCCGAGTGAGCATTAAGCATTATCTGAACATTAATTTCTGCAGTGTTTCTTCTTTCCTCACCAACTTCCCTAGTTGAAATGGTAATTATAAGCTAGCTAGTATTAGGAAATACCTGTTTCTAACTAAACAAGATTAAAGAATAAGTAATATGTTTTGCTTGGGAATAAATTTGAATGAGTAAATCTCAACTAGATTGTATTTTAATGATATTTGATACTTATTTTTCTTCTAAATATATTTCATTTTGCTTGATTTCCTCATATTGCTTTTTTATAATATTCTGTAAATCAGGTATAACAATTACTGGTATTGGCAGAAAATCTCCATACTATACCCTAAAGCAGTTGTAATCTGGCTGAGGGAATAACAAGTAAGAAAGAGATATCACAAGATTTGGAATTATCTAAAGGCACTGCACATATACAGTCCTTGCAATTTTTCTAATTAGTACTTGTAAAAAACTTGAAAATGGAATCTCATGTTTGAAAATCTATTTTATGCATTTCACAGGTTCCAACATAATGGTTCTTCCTTTTATACTAAAATAATCATATTACAAACCCTGTTCCTGAGGATATAACCTTTTAATTTTGTTGGTACTTTCAAAATAACTTAATGTTATGATTTTTTTTAACGTGGATTGTGATTTGTTTGAACCTGATAGAGTGTTCTAGAACATGTTACTATAGTTAGACTCTACAATTTGTTGCTCTCTTTAGTTCCTAAAAAAATGTATTTACTCTGGAACATTCTAGACTTCACCTAAGGGGATTTAGTTATGAAAGTGTTCCAAAAGTTCTTTTTAGGAAGGGGACATGACAGATGAGGATCCTAAAGACAGGATTTATCTATATTTTGTCATTTTTTTTAAATGCCAAGAGAAATAGTTAGAAATTGGATTATATAATACGGTACTCTGAAGTTTACAAAAAGAATTCAAAAGCACATTTTATATTGCATATAATATGGATGAAATTGCAGATGATACTCATAGAAATTGCTATGTTCAGATATTTGTTTTGTGTTTTTAATATATTTATAAGGTTTTTAAAATCAGCTTAAAGAAACATCGCTTAAGGGTGGCCTTTCCCATGTACTTAAGCTTACTTACAATGTGGAACCAATATATGAAACTTTTGAGGGGGATGGGGCGCCAAGATGGCCAAGCGAAGCCAGCACCGGAATGCAGCTCCCAGTGAATGAGACTCAGAGGGCTAGAGGACTTCACGATTCCAAACAAGGTGCCAGGTTCGTTTCTATTGGACTGATAGGGCACTGAATTTAGGCCCAGGGAAGGAGCCGCAGGGCAAGAGCCACCCGGGGGGGGCAAATCAAAATGGGGGGTGGGGCACGTCCCCACCTGAAATGTGCACCCAGCTTGGAGGGTCGGGGGACTTAACCCACTTGGTGCTCCGTTTTGGAGCCTGTGCTTATCTCATCCCTCCTACAACCCACAGTCCACAAGAGCCCTGCCAGACAGTGGAACACTGTGGGTGGTTGATGCAAATCTGAGCAGCGGCTACCACGGGGTGTGGCAGGTTTTCGCAGGGACCTGGGTGGGAGTTTGGTCTAACGCCAGTGGGACGGACCATCCCACAGAGGGAGGCAGAATTGAAAGCAGTGAAACAGACCATAAGGCCTGGTAGGCCCCACCTCTGCTGAACTCAAACTGAAGCCCCTGTTAGAGAGCTTGGCAGCAAATACACCAGCTTGACCCCAACCTGGAAGATCAAGCTCTGGGAGAGACGCCATAGGGAAGGTGGAGCCAATCTCACCTGCAAACAGACTCCAGGGAAGGACCAGCCACCCAACAACCTGACTGAACCCCAGAGAGCCCAGCAATGCCCTCTACAGGCCAAAAGAGATACAGCTCCAACCTCAACAGAAAAAAAGGTCCACTCAGAACTTCTCCTGAAATCACCAACTTCAAAGATTAAAGGGAGATAAATCCATGAAGATGGGAAAAAAACATCGCAAAAAGGATGAAACCATCAAAGAACAGAACACCTCTTCTCCCAGGAATCACAACTTCTCACCATCAAGGGAACGAAAAAAAGAGAATGAATCTGACAAATTGACAGAAACAGGTTTCAGAAGGTGGATAATAACAAACTTCTCCAAGTTAAAAGACTATGTTTTAACCCAATGCAAAGAAACTAAGAACCTTGAAAAAAAGGTTAGACGAAATGCTAACTGAAATAACCAGCTTAGAGAAGAACATAAACGACTTGATGGAGCTGAAAAACACAGCACAAGAACTTCTTGAGGCATACACAAGTTTCAACAGCCGAATCGATCAAGCAGAAGAAAGGATATCAGAGATAGAAGATAAAATCAATGAAATGAAACAAGAAGGCAAGATTAGAGAAAAAAGAGTGAAAAAAAAAAATGAACAAAGCCTCTAAGAACTATGGGATTATGTAAAAAAACCTAATCTATGCTTGATTGGCATACCTGAATGTGACAGGGAGAATGAATCCAAGTTGGAAAACACTCTTCAAGATACAATCCAAGAGAACTTTTCCAACCTAAAAGGGCAGGCCAACATTCAAATCCAGGAAATACAAAGAATACCACAAAGATATTCCTCAAGAAGAGCAACCCCAAGGCACATAATTGTCAGATTCACCAGGGTTGAAATGAAGAAAAAAATCCTAAGGGCAGCCAGAGAGAAAGGTTGAGTCACCCACGAAGAAAAGACCATCAGACTCACGGCAGATCTCTTGGCAGAAACCCTGCAAGCTACAAGGGAGTGGGGACCAATATTCAATATCCTTAAATAAAAGAACTTTCAACCCAGAATTTCATATCTGGCCAAACTAGGCTTCATAAGTGAAGGAGAAATAAAATCTTTTATGGACAAGCAATTGCTGAGATATTTTGTCGCTGCAAGACCTGCCTTACAGGAGCTGCTGCAGGAAGTACTAAACAGGGAAATGAACAACCAGTACCAGCCACTGCAAAAATGTACTAAATGGTAAAGAATAATGATACAATGAAGGAGCCATGTTAATTAATGGGCAAAACAGCCAGCCAGTAACAAAATGCCAGGATCAAATTCAAACATAACCATATTAACCTTGAATGTAAATGGCCTAAACACCCCAATTCAAAAGACACAGACTGGCAAACTGGATAAAAAGTCAAGACCCATTGGTATTCTGTATTCAGGTGACGCATTTCACATGCAAAGACTCACATAGACTCAAAATAAAGGGATGGAAGAAGAGTTGCCAAGCAAGTGGAGAGCAAAAAAAAGCAGGGGTAGCAATCCTAGTCTCTGATAAAACAGAATTTAAACCAACAAAGATAAAAAAAGACAAAGAAGGGCATTATATAATGGTAAAAGGATCAATGCAACAAGAAGGGCTAACTATCCTAAATATTTATGCACCCAATGTAGGAGCACCCAGTTATATAAAGCAAATTCTTAAAGACCTACAGAGAGACATAGACTCCCGCACAATAATAGCAGGAGACTTTAACACTCCACTGACAATATTGGACAGATCAACGAGACAGAAAGTCAACAAGGATATCCCGGACTTGAACGCAGATTTGGACCAAGTGGACCTAATAGACATTAACAGGACACTCCACCCCAAATCCACAGAATACACATTTTTCTCAGCACCACATTGCACTTACTCTAAAATTGACCACACAATTGGAAGCAAATCACTCCTCAGGAAATGCAAAAGAACAAAAATCATAACAAACACTCTCAGACCATGGCGCAATCAAATTCGAACTCAGGATTAAGAAAAGCACTCAAAACCGCACAAGCACATGGAAACTGAACAACTTGCTCCTGAATGATGAATGGATAAACAATGAAATGAAGGCAGAAATAAAAATGTTCTTTGAAACCAACAAGAATGAAGACACAACGTACCAGAATCTCTGGGCACATTTAAAGCAGTGTCTAGAGGGAAATTTATAGCAATAAATGCTCACATGAGAAACAAAGATCTAAAATCGAGACGCTATTGTCAAAATTGAAAGAGCAAGAGGAGCAAGATCAAAAAACTCAAAAGCAAGCAGAAGACAAGAAATAACTAAGATCAGAGAGAGCAGAACTGAAGGAGATAGAGACACAAAAAACCCTTCAAAAAATAAATAAATCCAAGAGCTGTTTTTTTTTTTTTTTAAAGATCAACCAAATAGACTGCTAGACTAATAAAAAAGAAAAGAGAGAATAATCAAATAGATGCAATAAAAAACAATAAAGGGAGATCACCACCAATTCCTCAGAAATACAAACTACCATCAGAGATTACTACAAACAACTCTAGGCACATAAACCAGTAAATCTGGAAGAAACGGATAAATTCCTGGACACTTGCACACTCCCAAGACTAAGCCAAGAAGAAGTTGAAACCCTGAATAGACCAATAACAAGGCCTGAAGTTGAGGCAGCAGTTAATAGCCTACCAACCACAAAAAGTCCAGGTCCAGACAGGTTCACAGCTGAATTCTACCAGACGTACAAAGAGGAGCTGGTAGCATTCCTGTTGAAACTATTCCAAACAATACAAAAAGAGGGTATCCTCCCTAACTCTTTCTGTGAGACCAACATCATCCTGATACCAAAATCTGGCAAAGACACAACTAAAAAAGGAAACTACAGGCCAATATCCATGAAGAACATTGATGCAAAAATCTTCAAAAAAATACTAGCAAACTGCAACAGCTCATCAGAAAGCTTATCCACCACGATACTGGGGATGCAAGGCTGGTTCAACATACGCAAATCTATAAACATAATTCACTACATAAACAGAACCAAAGACAGAAACCACATGTTTATCTCAATAGATGCAGAGAAGACCTTTGACAAAATTCAGCTGCCTTTTATGATAAAAACTCTCCATAAACTAGGTATCGATGGAACATATCTCAAAACAATAAAAGCTATTTACAAGAAACCCACAGCCAATATCATACTGAATGGGTAAAAATTAGAAGCATTCCCTTTAAAACTGGCATTAGACAAGGATGTCCTCTTTCACCACTCCTATTCAATTTAGTATTGGGAGTTCTAGCCAGAGCAATTAGGAAAGAAAAAGAAATAAAGGGCATTCAATTAGGAAAAGAAGAAGTCAGATTGTCCCTATTTGCAGATGACATGATCGTATATTTAGAAGACCCTATGATCTCAGCCCAAAACCTCCTGAAACTGATAAGCAACTTCAGGAAAGTCTCAAGATACAAAATCAGTGTGCAGAAATCACAGGCATTCCTATACACCAATAACAAACAGAGAGCCAAATCATGAGCGAACTCCCATTTACGATTGCTACAAAGAGAATAAAATACCTAGGAATAGAACTAACAAAGGAGGTAAAAGATCTCTTCAAGGAGAACTACAAACCACTGATCAAGGAAATAAGAGAAGATGCAAACAGATGGAAAAATATTCGATGTTCATGGTTAGGAAGAATCAATATTGTGAAAATGGCCATACTGCCCAAAGTAATTTATAGATTCAGTGCTATCGCCATCAAGCTACCTGTGACCCTCTTCACAGAACTGGAAAAAAACATTTTAAACTTCACATGGAACCAAAACAGAGACCACAAGACAATCCTAAGGAAAAAGAACAAAGCTGGAGGCATCATGCTACCTGACTTCAAACTATACAGCAAGGCTATAGTAATCAAAACAGGATGGTACTGGTACCAAAACAGAGATATAGATTAATGGAACAGAACAGAGGCCTCAGAAGCAATGCCACACATCTGTAACCATCTGATCTTTGACAAGCCAGACAAAAACAAACAATGGGGAAAGGATTCCCTGTTTAATAAATGATGTCTGGAAAACTGGCTAGCCACATGCAGGAAACTGAAGCTGGACCCCTTCGTTACACCTTATACAAAAATTAACTCCAGATGGATTAAAGATTTAAACATAAGAACTAACACCATAAAAACCCTAGAAGAAAACCTAGGCAAAACCATTCAGGACATAGGCACAGGCAAGGACTTCATGACTAAAACACCAAAAGCATTGGCAACAAAAGCCAAAATAGACAAATGGGACCTAATCAAACTCCACAGGTTCTACACAGCAAAAGAAACAGTCATTAGAGTGAATCGGCAACCAACAGAATAGGAAAAAATTTTTGCAATCTACCCATCTGACAAAGGGCTGATATCCAGAATCAACAAAGAACTAAAGCAGATTTACAGGAAAACAAACCAACCAACCCATTCAAAAGTGGGAGAAGGGTATGAACAGACACTTTTCAAAAGAAGACAAATATGTGGCCAGCAAGCATATGAAAAAATGCTCATCATCACTGGCCATTAGAGAAATGCAAATCAAAACAACATTGAGATACCATCTCACTCCAGTTAGAATGGCTATCATTAAAAAATCTGGAGACAACAGATGCTGGAGAGGATGTGGAGAAAAAGGAACACTTTTACACTGTTGGTGGGAGTGTAAATTAGTTCAACCATTGCCGAAGACAGTGTGGCGATTCCTCAAGGATCTAGAAATAGAAATTCCATTTGACCCAGCAATCCCATTACTGGGCCATATATATATATATATATATATATATATATGTGTGTGTGTGTGTGTGTGTGTGTGTGTGTGTACCCAAAGGATTATAAATATATACCCAAAGGTTTATAAATCGTTCTATCATAAAGACACATGCACACGTATGTTAATTGTGGCACTGTTTACGATAGCAAAGACCTGGAACCAACCTAAATGCCCATCCATGATAGACTGGACAAAAAAAATGTGGCACATATACACCATGGAATACTATGCAGCCATAAAAAATGATGAGTTTGTGTCCTTTGTAGAGATATGGATGAACCTAGAAACCATCATTCTCAGCAAACTGACTCAAGAACAGAAAACCAAACACCACATGTTTTCCCTCATAGGCAGGTGATGAACAATGAGAATACTTGGGCACAGGGAAGGGAACAACACTCACAGAGCTAGGTGAGTGGGTGGGGAGGAGGGGAGGGTGGACTGCTCGGGGGAGGAGGGGGAGGGATAATATCGGCAGAAATGCCTGATGTAGGCAAGGGGGGCGGGGGGGATGGAGACAGCAAATCACCATGGCATGTATGTACTTATGCAACAATCCTGCAGGATGCAGGATGTGCACGTGTACCCCGGAGCCCAAATACAATTAAAAAAAATTTTTTGAATTGCAAAATACCTTAGAGTATTCTAATATCCTCATCTTATTTTATAGATGAAGAAACTGGCAAGCTACATTTATTGATCAATGAATAGCTGGACTATGGTTAAAACACAGATCTCTTGATAACCAGGGGGGAATCCTTTCTCTGGCACTGTCTTAGAGAAAGCTACTAAATTTCACACATGTGCCTAAGCTACAGTAGTTTTTTATTCTTGTGCTCTTAATACTTGAGGGATGTACATATACATTGACATCTGCATTTATAGACATGACCTAAAGAAAAGAAACATTGATGGCTATCGTAGATTTTATTTCCTTAAATCATGGGTGATATTTGGGATTTGTTTCAGAATTGGGAGGTAGGGACAGATTGAATGGATGAGAGTGTATGTGAAACAGAATTAGCCATAAATTGATCATTGTTGAAGCTGGATGTGAAGGAATTCATTATACCATTCTTTCCACTTTTGAAATATTTTTTAAAAGCAGATTGTACTGTTTTAGTCAATAGGTGGCACTGCATTGTCACCTTGAGAATAGGTTGGTTGATACTGGATGAATATTTTTACTTACGATATTTAAG
Source organism: Cebus imitator (assembly GCF_001604975.1). Classification (NCBI taxonomy): domain Eukaryota; kingdom Metazoa; phylum Chordata; class Mammalia; order Primates; family Cebidae; genus Cebus; species Cebus imitator. Next base: position 2,565,049 of record NW_016107393.1, on the reverse strand, counting down.
ATATTCTAATATTTTATTAAAAGCTTTCTTTTCTCTTTGTGACTAAGAGTTAACAGATTAAATTATAATCTTGTGAAATTATAATAACTAGTTTCTGGCGTTGACAGCTAATAAAGACAGAATTTGAGAAAAATTTTAACATACGAGTTTGTATTACCAGCTTAATGTCATGTATTAAGATTTAGAGTACATATAAAAGCACAATGCAGACATAAAGCTAAAAACCTCAAATTTGTTAGGATGTTGAGTTTTAATACATAGAAAAATGAAATTTCTGCCAACATGTAGTTCTAGTTCAAGGATTGGGAATTACAAGTTAACTTGATTTTTTAATACAATACAACAACAACAAAAAAAGGTACACAAAAATGGTTATAGTAGCTGACAATAAATTTAACAGTAGTTTAATAATCTATTTTTATGTTTTGGGTTGAAGGAAATGTGTGGTAGGAAAAGTGTGTGTGATAGGAACATGCAGGAGCATAAACAGGTGAAACTACTTCAGAGTTTTGTCAGTATCCCACCATCTCATAGTGCTGACTTCTGGTCTACAAAGAAACTACTTTCTCTGGTGCATTATGCATAATAGTAAGCAGCAGAACAGGTCTTCATTGTGAATCAAGACCCATTTCTCCTAATATATAGTCTGAGTATAATCATCTTTTTAACCCGAGTGGACAAGGTTTGTTTCCTCCTACGTGTGGATTCCCATTTCATGGTATAAAGTATAAAAACTCAACATTTCACCAAGTATGCATCACTGCTGATATTGCAGTGTCAGTCCTGGCTGCTTGTGTCCTAAATGTGAAACTTCAAGCTCTTTGCTTACTTACCGTCTCATTCCAAATCCCAAATATTGGTGTTAGTTTTTTATTTTGGTATAAAATAATTATTTTCTACACAGTTAAA
>NW_016107393.1:2543460-2561590 GCF_001604975.1 Cebus imitator | reverse complement strand
TTGTCTCAGCAGTTGGATGGCTTATTAGGGATGTTGTGCGTAGATGTAGCACCAGCTGATGGAGCATCGATTCAGCAAACTTTAAAACTGCTTGAAGAGAAGCTGAAAAGTGTTGGTAAGCAGATTTTAAAAATGCTGAAACATAAGGTTTTTTTTTTTTTTTTTAAAATATCATTACCATGGTTAGACAATTAAGTCAACTTATACTGAACTAATCATTACTATTTTCAGGAAACAGAAAAATCGTATAAAAAGGTTTTATTCCCTTGAGGGGGTTATAATTTATGCTGAAAATTTTATTTTTTATTGCTAGTCATTCCTCCCTTCACTGGGCCTTAACCCTGGCCTGTTTACCCAGCCAGGGTAAAGGCCCAGTGAAGGGAGGAGTGACTAGCAATCTACAGGTGCTGTGTCTTGCATATACTATGAACAGTTATTTGTAGTGCATGCATAAACTGTAATTAGCTGTAAAGTGTTCTGTGGTAAACCCTGTATGCCCAAAATCGTGTTTATGCAATGATTTTTGTTGTTGCTTTATCCTAACCTTGTGAAAACAGTAATTGGTTTGGTTTTTTGGTTCTTGTCTCTCTAAACTGAGAATATTGCCAGATTACCCACTCTCCAAGAAGTGGGGGTCCAGTTACATTAAGGGGTCTAGTTATATTAAGCTAGTTCTGTCATTTGACATCAAGGCCTTTAAAATTTTTCTACAGCAGGGAACACAGTGAGCTTTCCTAAAAGGTTAGGATGTGAAAATGGAAAGGTGGGGAGTCATATCAAGGGGGACAAAAAGGGAACAAAAGGGGAAATGGCAATGGAAGAGAGAAAACAGGAACCTAAGGCAGAGAACTAGTAGAAAGTGGTTACACAAGACTAAACCAAATTAATTAATTATTGAAAACTGCTTTAGGGAATTGGTTAGAAAAATCATGCTTGTACTGACATTCTACTTAGTTATAGCTTTTGTTATTTTTATTTTATTTATTTTTTGAGACAGAGTCTTGTTCTGTTGCCCAGGCTTGAGTGTAGTGGTGCAATCTTGGCTCACTGCAACCTCCGCCTTAGCTTCCCAAGTAACTGGGATCACGGGTGTCTGCCACCACACCCCTACTAATTTTTGTATTGGCAGTTTTAGTAGAGATGGGGTTTTACTATGTTGGTCAGGCTGGTCTCGAGCTCCTGATCTCAGGTGATCTGCCCACCTTGGCCTCCCAAAATGCTGAGATTACAGGCATGAGCCACCATACCCAGCCAGCCTTTGTTCTTTTAGCAGATGATATGCATAATGCATATTTAGTATTTGATATGACAAATGAATTTTATTTAAAAATATTAGAAGTTTTCTTCAGCCACAATCTTAAACAAAAAGTTCCTTTACACATCTAATTTAGAGAATTGTAAATATACCCTAATTGTTGCTTCCTATGGTATAAAAGCTAGACTGTACCTTAGTCACAATGTTCAACATCCTTTGACACTGATAATACATTGCTGGAGTGTCTCAAAATCTTGCAAGGGTTATGGGCTTTTTTAAACAACATATTTGCCTTGTTCTTCTAAAAGTTAGCATAAATGCAGGAAGAAAAAATATAAAATTTTTTTCTATTAGAAATATAAATTTTCATACTTTTCTTCTGCTTTCATTTTTTTAAAGTAATTATTATCTATGGAAATGCAGGTTTTCAAAATTCCCTTTAGGGAGAATTTAACATGAGAGAGAGCACCCGTTCGAGTCACATTTAAAGGGTCTTACTGCTTGAGATGTTCATAGGATAGAGTCTTTGGATTCCATCCCAAGATGGCTTAATGTACAAAGCTCTCCTATACTTGGGATCCAAATACAATATCTGATGAGATGATTTGTTTGAGGGAGGGAAAGCACCTTAGTTGTGTAAGAGATTAAATCTAGTAACTTTTATTTTAGATGTGGGATTGCAAGGTTTACGTGAAAAAGGTCAAGGTCTCCTGGATCAGATCTCCAATCAGGCATCCTGGGCCTATGGAAAGGATGTAACCATTGAAAATAAAGAAAATGTGGACCACATACAAGGAGTGATGGAAGATATGCAACTTAGAAAACAAAGGCAAAGTTTGACTGTTAATTTTTACCAAAATAGCATAATATTAATTAAAATGAAAAGTTATATAAATTTATTTTGTTTACAGACAAAAAGTTCTTAAGTGTTCTATAGTAGACATACAGTAGGTTTTTGTTGAATGTAATTATTGTTATAATTTTACTAACAAATAGTAATAATTTATTCAATTATTAGGTACCTTTTCCCTTTTTTACTGGGTTGTAAAAATTTCAGTTATACTCAAGTACTTCATATTCTATATCCTCAATGTAGTCCGTGGCTCTGTTCTCCTTTAAAAACTTTCTGAAGAATTTTGCTTTTTAAATTTCATTTAGTTTAGAGTTGCTGTTAAACTTGTCATATATATTGATCTATTTCTTCATCTAAACTTACAAAATGTCACACATTCATTGTTCTTATATTTGCTGTAGGAGGATTTAACAGTAGACTAGTGATGTTTAGTTTCATTTGCTATAAAACTAGGAATTTAAAAGATTACTGGAAAACTCACTTTGCAAAAGCAACTATAAAGTATTGCAAAGTAAAGGATTAAAATCATCTATGCAGTATATACAAACTGGCATGGTTATATGACATTTTTCACACTTGAAAATTTTGAGATCATCAACAAAACTTTACAGAAAGCTGCTTCTATATCACAGAGAAAACAGTCATGAGGCAGAAATTTCTTCCCTCATATCAACAAACTTCTCATTATTCTCTCTCCACAGAGGATAATAGCGCTCTACTGTTACCAAAGCTGATCTTCCATTTAGGCTCTGATTCTAATCCACCTCCTGACTCCTAACTCCATCAACTCCCATTCTCTACTCTGATTCCTGCCCTTCACTTAAATGCTTAAATTTCTCCTATTTTAAAATTAATCATCACACACATGGATGTGTCTTCCTCTTCAGCTCTTTGTCTTTTAGCGTTAGTGCTCTTCTTCCTCACAGCTAAGTCATTTGGATAGGTTTACTGTACGTTCATACTACTTCCCCACTCCCTCCAATTTATTTTCAACGCTTTTCAGTCTGGCTTCTACCCTCACTATTTCAGTGTGGCTCTTACTGGCATTATCAATGTAATGAATGCTGGATCTTACTTGAAATCCCAGGAATACTTTTAGTCCTGACTTGCTCAACTGTGATTAGTGTTAGGCACGACTGACTTTTCTTTCATTTTGAAACTTCCTGATAACCTTGTCTTTCTTGAAAACACACTAATGATCCTTCTCTGTTTCTTCTTGGTTTTTGTCACTGGTTTCTTGGCCACTAGCTAAAGTTACTGCTTCCAAGGTTTGTTCTGAGGCCAGATTCCAACCTTTATATGGTCTCCCTGGACATTCTGACTACTTGAATGACTTTTCTTTAATAGATCATGCTTTAGTAGTTAGTTACAGCTCTCACCAAGACCCTCTCACATGCTGTAGACCCAAAAATCCAGTTGCCTCCTTAGTGTTGCCTGCTGGATGCCCCCATGTACTGCTGAAACCTGGTGTATTAGTCCATTCTAGCATTGCTATAAAGAACTACCTGAGACTGGGTAATTTTTAAAGAAAAAAGGCTTAATGGACTTACATTTCCATAGGCTGTACAGGAAGCATGCATGGCTGAAGAGACCTCAGGAAACTTCCAATAATGGTGGAAGGCAAAGGGGAAGAAGCAGACACATCTTACTTGGCTGGAGAAAGATAGGGAAGAGGGAGGTGCTGCACACTTTTAAACAACCAGATCTCATGAGAACTCACTGACATGAAAATAGCAACAGGGAAATACACCACCATGATCCAATCACCTTCTACAAGGCCCCTTGTGTTAGTCCATTTTCACACTGCTATAAGGATATACCCAAGTCTGGGTAATTTATAAGAGAAAGTTTAACTGACTCACCTCACAGCTTTGCAGGGCTGGGGAACCTCAAGAAACGGGATCATGGTGGAAGGGGAAACAAACACGTCCTTTTTCACATGGCAGCAGCAAGAAGTGCAGAGGGAAAAGGGGGGAAACACAAGTCGATCTTAGGAGAACTGACCATCATGAGAACAGCATGGAGGTAACTGCTGCTATGATTCAGTTAACCCCCCTCGGTCCCTCCCATGACATGTGGAGACTATGGGAACTGCAATTCAAGATAAGATTTGGGTGGGGGCACAGACAAACCATATCATCCCTCTTCCAACATTGGGGATTACAGTTCAACATGAGATTTGAGTGGTGACACAAATCCAAACCATACTATTCCACCCCTGGTCTGTCCCAAATCTGATGTTATTCTCACATAGAAAAATATAATCATCCCTTCTCAACCAGTCCCCAAGTCTTAATGCATTTCAACATTAACTTGAATGTCTACAGTTGGTAGTCTCATCTGAAAAAAGGCAAGTCCTGTCCACCTATGAGCCTGCAAAATCAAACACAAGTTAGTTACTTCCAAGATACAATAGAGGTATAGACACTGAGTAAATATACCCATTCCAAAAGGGAGAATTTGGCCAAAACGAAGGGGCTACAGGCCCCATGCAAGTCCGAAACCCAGCAGGGCAGTCATTAAATCTTAAAGCCCTAGAATAATCTCCGTTGACTCCATGTCTCACATTCAGGCCACATTGATGCAAGACTTGAGCTCCTAAGGCCTTGAGCATCTCCATCCCTGTGTCCCTGCAGGGTACAGCCCTCTTGTCTGCTTTCACAGGCTGACATAGAGTGCCTACAGCTTTTCCATGTCCATGGTGCAAGCTGTCAGTGGATTTGCCATGCTGGGGTCTGAAGGATGTTGGCCATCTTCTCACCACTCTACAGTGCCCCAGAACTCTGTTTTTGGGGGTCCAACCCCACATTTCCCCTCCACACTGCCCTAGTAGAGGTTCTCCATGAGGCAGCAGACTTCTGCCTGGACATCCAGGCATTTCTATACGTTCTCTGAAATCTAGGCAGAAGCTCCCAAGCTTCAACTCTTGCCCTTTGTGCACCCATAGTATTAACACCACATTGAAGTCACAAAGGCTTATGGCTTGCACCCTCTCTGGAGCAGTGGCCTGAGCTGTGTCTGGGGTCCTTTTAGCCATGCTGGAGCTGGAACAGCTGAGATACAAGGAACAGTGTCCCAAGGTTGTGCAGGTCAGCGGGGCCCTGGGCCTGGCTGCCAAATGATTCTTCCGTCTTAGGCATCCAGGCTTGTGATGGGAGGGGCTACCACAAAGTCTTCTGAAATGCCTTCCAGGCATTTTCTCCATTTTGTTGGCTATGAACATTCAGCTCCTCTTTACTTATGCAAATTTCTGCAGCCAGCTTGAATCTCTCCCCCAGAAATGGGTTTTTCTTTTCTGCCATGTGGCTAGGCTACAAATTTTCCAAACTTTTATGCTCTGCTTTCCTTTTAAATAAAAGTTCCAGTCTCAGATCATCTTTTTGCTCACAAACATATGCACAGGCTGCTAGAAGCAGCCAGGTGAAGTCTTGAGTGTTTTGCTGCTTAGAAATTTCTCCCACTAGATACCGTAAATCACCTCTCTCAAGTTCAAAGTTCCACATATCCCTAGAGCAGGGTTACAATGCTGCCATTCTCTCTGCTGCCGCATACCAAGAGTGACCTTCACCCCAGTTCCCAGTAAATTCCTCATCTTTTTGAGACCCTCTCAGCCTGGACTTCACTGTCCCTATCACTATTAGCATTCTGGTCACAACAATTTAACAAGTCTCTAGGAAGTTCCAAACTTTCCCTCATCTTCCTGTCTTCTTGTGAACCCTCCAAACTGTGCCAACCTCTGCCCATTGCCCAGTTCCACATTTTCAGGTATCTTTATAACAGTGCCCCACTCCCAGTACCAGTTTTCTGTGTTAGTCTGCTGTCACATTGCTATAAAACACTGAGACTGGGTAATTTATGAAGAAAATATATTTAATTGACCCAGGGTTCTGTGAGCTGTACAGGAAGCATGACTGGGGAGGCCTCAGGAAACTTTCAATCATGGTGAGAGACAGAGGGGAAGCCCGCATGTCTTACATGGCTGGAGGAAGAGAGTGAAGGGGGGCAGTGTCACGTACTTTTAACCAACCAGGTCTTGTGAGATCTCGCTCACTTTCACAAGAACAGCAAGGGGGAAATCTGTCCCCATGATCTAATCATGTCCCACCAGGCCCCTCCTCCAATATTGGTGTTACATTTTGGTGTTATTTTGGGTGGGACACAAGTCCAAAACCCAAATCCAAACCATATCACTTAGTATGTTCAGACTGGAATTGTTTTCCCCTAAAACTTGCTCTCCTTTTTAAACTTCCTATCTAGGCTAAAGTTACCATCGGCTACCAAACTTGAGATTTATCCTAAAATCCTTCATCTTTCTCATCCCTTATAGCTTATTCAGATGTCCAAGTTCCACTGTCTCTGAATCTCAAACATTTCTGTTCAATATCTTAAATTCTTACCTGCCTCTGACCTGGCTACTCTCCAGCTTTTTGTATGTAAGAGTAATCTTCATAAAGTACAATTGTGTAAAACTTCCTTCAGTGACTTCCTGTTTTCTCAGATGGAGTTTGTCATCTTGGAATAATGTAGGAGACCCTTTATAATCCAGTCTTGCATAATTTTATCTTCTGTAACATTCCCATAAAATCACACAGTTGTATTTATCTTCCTCAAAGCATCATGCTGTTTCATGTATCCATGACTAAGAATACTTCTTCCCTCATTTTCTGCTCAGTGAATTCCTACATATTCTTTAAGACTCAGGAATAGTTACTTTGGGAAGCCTTTTTGGACTTCTAAGACGTGTTAGTCACTTGTTCCTTGCTACTCCCATAAAACATTTTAAATAGCTTTATAATAGTACTTATTACATCTCTGCAAATGACAGCATCCTGATAGTAGAGACCGTATCGTATATTTTCTCCAGCACTCATTATCTAGTACCTGAATACAGTATATGTATGATGCCATCTTCATCATTAAAGTGGTTTACATTGTTTTTTAGTTTCAGATTTAAAAAATAATTATCATCACTCCCTTTCAGTCCATTGTAGAATTTTAATGTTACAAATTTTATTGAGAGCATCTTTATTTTTTAAAAAAAGCCTTGTGATGCTTACTTCTGTATTGTTATTAAGCTACCTTTAAGGACATCAAGTATAGTGGAGCCCAGTGTCTGCTGGATAACTTGTTACTGATATTTGAGACAGCAGTGAGAGTCTCCCATCCCACCTGCAGTACACAGAATTGCATGGAAGTAAAGGAAATGGACCAGGGTTAAATTAGGTTAAGTTGCCTTAAAACTTTAACTGGTATGTTATCCAGGCAGACCACAGTGAGATTTAAAAATAATCTGAGTTGTGTTTCTCTACATCCAGAGGTCAGTAGAGGTTTTTGTTTCTTTAAGCCCTCCATCTAGTTTTTAAGAGTGTAGATTGAGGATTTTTTTTAAAAATCAGAATTAAATATTATTTTAGGTACTATAATGAAAAGCATTAATTTTTCAAAACTTCTTTAGCTGGGCATAGTGGTGCACACCTGTAGTCTCAGCTAATTGGGAGGCTGAGGTGTGAGGATCAGTTAAGCCCTGGAGTTTGAGGTTATAGTAAGCTATGATGGTGCCACTGCACTCCATCCTAGGTGACTGAGTGACACCTTGCCTCAAAAAAAATCTTCCTGTATTTGAGAAACATTATACTTTTATCCTTGAAGCTTGTTTAATATTAAATGTCAATGGAGATTTTTTTGGGGGGGTTAGTGTACTATTGTAATTACATTTTCCTTTAACGTTTTGCAGAATCCATGCTGTCCTTAAGAGGGTTTTTTATTGAGTATCATTAGGGTATTTTGAGGTTCTGATGTAACATTGATAGAGATATCCCTAACATTCTTACAAAATAATACAAAATACTTGCATTCTCCATTGTGTAGCACTAAATATTTTAGTGTACTATAAAACACATGTGCCAAATGATGATGTTACAGTAATCAACAAAACAGAAATGATGAGTTAAATTTATGTTTGGGTTCATTAGATGTGAAGACATGGTAGATGTGCGAAGGTTAAAGATGCTTCAGATGGTGCAGTTGTTTAAATGTGAAGAAGACGCTGCCCAGGTAAGGACCAGTCAGCTATATTATATAGTTAGCTTTTCTTAGAAGATTGATTTCATTTAACTACAAACAAAAGTGTACTTTTCATGGTTCTAAAAAAGTAAATTCTTCAAGTCAGATTCTAGTTTATCCTATTGAAGAATAAACTTTGGTATTCCCAGCCAGTTTATTGATCTCATTTAACTTAATCTTCTCAATGAAATCCTCTGTTGAGCTAGAGATTGGGATCATTTATTATTTATTATTGTTGATTAGGTTGTCAGTTACATCCAGGATAAAATCTGGTGCAGCTCATTGCATTTTAGCCTGCAAGAGAATTTTCAGTACCATATAAACAATTTGATATCTTTTGTCATTATCATCAGAGAACATCAGTTCAGTTTTAGAGAAAATTTATGATTTTATGTAGTAACACAAATCTGTAATGCAATCCTGATGGATCTATATACAGAAATACATGATCTTATGATGTGATATTAATTTTAAAAGAATGCTTTTCTTTAGTATGTCTTGCCTTCAGATTTAAAGAATTTTGAGTAGGAGAGGTCATTAATGTAGTTTGTCATTGAATGAAATAAGCTTTTAAGACTAGGTTATAATTAACGGATTCATTAATCACATGATAGTAATCTCTATATAAATATGACATTTTGGTACAGTAAGTAAAGAGTTCTGAATCCAGCTTCATTGTTATGTCTTTTTGTTTAGGCAGTAGAATGGCTAAGTGAACTCCTGGATGCTCTGCTTAAGACCCACATCAGATTGGGCGATGATGCTCAAGAAACGAAAGTTTTGCTGGAAAAGCATAGAAAATTTGTTGATGTTGCACAGGTGCAAAACTGGTTATCTTCCTTTTCCACAAGCTCAGTGTTTGAATAGCTTTCTGCATGATTATAATGTAACTTTACCCTCCAAGTCCAAGAAGGTTAGTTTTGTTATTCCAGAAGTATCACAGAATTAAGAAAATGTCAGCTGGTGCATCAAAACTAGCCTGCATAAACTTGAGAGGGTTTATGTTTCCTTGAATACAGGTTCTACATGGTCCCTCTGAATTATGTTATATATTATGGCATTTTTAAGGCAATCCAACTGTTCATTCATATTAACAGAATGAACTTATTTACTCATATTAACAAAATGAACTTACTGATATTAATAGAAGTTAATATGAAATGGAAGTTAATATCAGTAAATAAGAAACCTCACTTGCTGCATCTTACTAGGGTTGGCATAATAATACGGAACTTTTTTGTGATGAAAAGTATCCTTTTTTTTTTTTTTTTTTTTTTTTTTTTTTGAGACAGAGTCTCACTCTGTCACCCAGGTTGGAATGTAATGGTGTGATCTCGGCTCACTGCAACCTCTGCCTCCCAGCTTCAAGCAATTCTCCTGCTTCATCCTCTCCTCTGAGTAGCTAGGATTACAGGCACCTGCCATCACACCCGGCTACATTTTGTATTTTTAGCAGAGATGGGGTTTCACCATGTTAGTCAGGCTGGTCTCGAACTCCTGACCTCAAGTGGTCCACCCACCTTGGCCTCCCTAAGTGCTAGTATTATAGAGGTGAGCCACCGCACCTGGCTGAAAAGTATCTTAATTTATTTTTCCTAATAATGTGTTTACGTTGTAACAGGTGTAGTTTCCTATGTAGAATATGAAGTGCCTAATTTCACCTACTTTTAAAAGTAGTTTAATTCATAAGCAGACATTCTTTCTAGCCAGTGAAATTTAGCAGACTGAGATGGGGGAAACAGAATAAAGTGGGGAAATTTAACAGAAAGAAACTTTCTAATTAAAAATTAAATTTTTTTCAAGATAAGGCCTTGCTCTGTTACCCAGGATATAATGTGGTAGCACAGTGGTAGCTCACTGCATCCTCAAACTCCTGGGCTCAAGTGATCCTCCTGCCTCAGCCTCCAAAGTAGCTGGGAATACAGGCAAGTGTGGCCACACTCAACTAATTTTTTTCATTTTTTTAGAGACAGGATCTTGCTATGTTGGCTAGGCTGGTATTGAACTCCTACCTTCAAGCGATCTTCCCTCCTCAGCCTCCCAAAGTGCTGGGATTACAGGCAGGAGCCATTGTGCCTGGCCAGGAAACTTACTATAAACTAACTAAAAATATTGCTTCCCCTTTATTGTTTATACACAGCTAATTTGTAGTAGTACCACTAGATTAGTATTGATTTCTAGTAGTGTCACTTAATTGCAACAACAGTCTTCCTGCACACTTTCCCTGTCCTTCTCTTAAAAATTCTTTTATTATAATTTCATGTTTACTTTTCTTTTTTAGAGCACTTATGACTACGGCAGGCAGTTGCTACAGGCTACAGTTGTGTTATGCCAATCTTTGCGCTGCACTTCTCGATCATCTGGGGATACACTTCCTCGGTTGAACAGAGTATGGAAACAATTTACAATAGCATCTGAAGAGAGAGTACATAGGTTGGAAATGGCTATTGCATTTCACTCAAATGCTGAAAAGGTTTGCATTTCTTTTTTTAATGTATTCTCATTAAAAAAAATATAATAAAGTAATATATTGTAAATAATACATTTATTAATAATATATATTTATTAATAATATAATAAAGTAATAAAGTAAATAAAATATAATAAAGTGGTATTTATTATATATCTTTAAAAATGTTAATTTTAGTAATGTAATTATATAACTAATCTATTTTTCAATATTTATATTAGTTCCATTGTTACAGTTTGTTTAGTTATAATATATTGCCTTAGAGAGTTCAAATGAAATTTTCTTAATCCTTACCAGTGCTGGAGAGCCGTGATTAGAGAAATCCAGAACCTTGTGGTAGTCTTATCCTTAAACCTTTTCTCTCCTGACCAAGCCTGGTGTCCAGAATATGCCCTCTGTTATTTGGAGTATCATGAGTTCAATCTCTTCCATCATGCCAGGAAGGGAAAATTTTTGCTTTGGCAACTGCTGTTAATTGTCACATATTTTTAAAATGGCACCTTGTGATTTTATAATTTAAGTAGAGACATTAAAAAATAAGAATAAGGACAAAAGTGAAATGCTTCTTTATATATGTTGCTTAAAGATTTATTCTAGAATTTGTTATAATGAATTAAGGTCATTAATTCCAAAAACAAATAATAAAATATATAGTGTTATTTGGACAAATTTTCAATAGAACCTTTTTCTTACTCTTCATAGTAAGAATTTATTGTATCCAAGCCTTACATACCCAAAAGGAACTAATTTTGTTTTGATCTCTTACAATAAAAGATTATATATAGGGAATGTTGAATACATTTTGAGGTATTAGCAAACCTAACTTGATGTGTAGAACAGATGTTGCAAGGAACGTCAGGAATTAAGCAGTTTCTTTCTGAATTATGAAGTACATTTGTTGGGAAGTGTCATAGTTAACTCATTGTCAGCTGGTCGTTGAACTCCACAGATCAATGTTTGATTAACATAGGCCTAATTAAGATAAATAAAAGTATAACAAAATGCTGTAACTTGTTTATCCATTGATTGTTACAATGAGAATTTTTTTTATTATGAAGTATACTATTAACATAGAAAACATAAGACCACAAGTATTCTGTGCAGTGAGATTTCACAAAGTGAACAAACCTGTGTAATCAGTGTACTGTTCAAAAAAAACAGAACATTACCATCACCCAGAAGCTCCCTCCTACCTCTTGTAGTCACAGTACTGCTTCCCCGACTACCTCACTGTCAAACGGTGACCACTTGCCCAGTGTCTAGCATCACTGATAAAAAAAAAAAGTAATATTCTAAAAAGTTAATTGCATTTTAGGTTTTGGGTTACATGTGAAGAACATGCAAGATTGTTGCATAGGTATACACATGGCAGTGTGATTTGCTGTGTTCCTCCCCATCACCGATATCTGGCATTTCTCCCCATGCTCTCTCTCCCCAACTCCCCACCCCCCGCTGTCCCTCCCCTGTTTCCCCCCAACAGACCCAAGTGTGTGATGCTCCCCTCCCTGTGTCCATGTGTTCTCATTGTTCAACACCCACCTATGAGGGAGAACATGCGGTGTTTGATTTTCTGTTCTTGTGTCAGTTTGCTGAGAATGATGGTTTCCAGGTTCATCCATGTCCCTACAAAGGACACAAACTCATTTGTTATGGGTGCATAGTATTCCATGGTATATATGTGCCACATTTTCCCTGTCCAGTCTATCATCGATGGGCATTTGGGTTGGTCCCAAGTCTTTGCTATTGTAAACAGTGCTGCAGTGAACATTTGTGTGCATGTGTCCTTATAGTAGGATGATTTATAATGCTTTGGATATATACCCAGTAATGGGATTGCTGGGTCAAATGGAATTTCTATTTCTAGGTCCTTGAGGAATCGCCACACTGCCTTCCACAATGGTTGAACAAATTTACACTCCCACCAACAGTGTAAAAGTGTTCCTATTTCTCCACATTCTCTCTGGCATCTGTTGTCTCCAGACTTTTTAATGATCACCGTTCTCACTGGTGTGAGATGGTATCTCAATGTTGTTTTGATTTGCATTTCTCTAATGACCAGTGATGATGAGCTTTCTTTTCCATATGTTTGTTGGCCTCATGTATGTCTTCTTTTGTAAAGTATCTGTTAATATCCTTCACCCATTTGAATATGGTTTTTTCTTGTAAACCTGTTTTAGTTCTCTGTAGATTCTGGATATTAGCCCTTTGTCAGATGGATAGATTGCAAAAATTTTTTCCCACTCTGTTGGTTGCCGATTCACTCTAATGACTGTTTCTTTTGCTGTGGAGAAGCTGTAGAGTTTGATTAGGTCCTATTTGTCTATTTTGGCTTTTGTTGCCAAGGCTTTTGGTGTTTTGGTCATGAAGTCTTTGCCTATGCCTATGTCCTGAATGGTTTTGCCTAGGTTTTCTTCTAGAATTTTTATGGTGTTAGGTCTTATATTTAAGTCTTTAGTCCACAGGAGTTAATGTTAGTGTAAGATGTCAGGAAGGGGTCCAGTTTCTGCTTTCTACACATGGCCAGCCAGTTTTCCCAACACCATTTATTAAACAGGGAATCCTTTTCCCATTGCTTGTTTTTGCCAGTTTTGTCAAAGATCAGATGGTTGTAGATGTGTGGTGTTGCCTCCGAGGCCTCTGTTCTGTTTCATTGGTCTATATCTCTGTTTTGGTACCAGTACCATGCTGTTTTGATTATTGTAGCCTTGTAGTATAGTTTGAAGTCTGGTAGTATGATGCCTCCAGCTTTGTTTTTTTTTTTTTTGCTTAGAATTGACTTGGCTATGTGGGCTCTGTTTTGGTTCCATATGAAAGTTTAAAGTGGTTTTTTCCAATTCTGTGAAGAAGGTCATTGGTAGCTTGATGGGGTTAGCATTAAATCTGTAAATTACTTTGGGCAGTATGGCTATTTTCCAATATTGATTCTTCCTAACCATGAACATGGAATGTTTCTCCATCTGTTTGTGTCCTCTCTTATTTCCTTGAGCACTGGTTTGTAGTTCTCCTTGAAGAGGTCCTTTATGTTTCCTGTTTTGTTGTATTCCTAGATATTTTATTCTCTTTGTAGCAATTGTGAATGGCAGTTCGTTCTTGATTTGGCTCTCTTTAAGTCTGTTATTGGTGTATAGAATGCTTGTGATTTTTATATATTGATTTTGTATCCTGAGACTTTGCTGAAGTTGTTTATCAGTTTCAGGAGATTTTCGGCTGAGACGATGGGGTCTTCTAAGTATACAATCATGTCATCTGCAAATAGAGACAATTTAACTTCCTCCTTTCCTATTTGAATACCTGATATTTATTTTTCTTGTCTGATTGCTTTGGCTGGAACTTCCAATACTATATTGAATAGGAGTGGTGAGAGAGGGCATCCTTGTCTAGTGCCAGATTTAAGAGGGAATGCTTCCAGTTTTTGTCCATTCAGTATGATATTGGCTGTTGGTTTGTCATAAATAGCTTTTATTATTTTGAGATACGTTCCATCAATACCTAGTTTATTGAGGGTTTTTAGCATAAAGGGCTGTTGAATTTTGTCAAAGGCCTTCTCTGCATCAATTGAGATAATCATGTGGTTTTTGTCTTTGGTTCTGTTTATGTGGTGAATTACGTTTATCGACTTGCATATGTTGAACCAGCCTTGCATCCCTGGAATGAAGCCTACTTGATCATGGTGGATAAGCTTTTTGATGTGCTGTTGCAATAGGATTGCCAATATTTTATTGAAGATTTTTGCATCTGTGTTCGTCATGGATATTGGCCTAAAGTTTTCTTTTCTTGTTGAGTCTCTGCTAGGTGTTGGTATCAGGATGATGTTGGTTTCATAAAATGATTTGGGAAGGATTCCCTCTTTTTGGATTATTTGGAATAGTTTCAGAAGGAATGGTACCAGCTCCTCTTTGTATGTCTGGTAGAATTCGGCTGTGAACCCATCTGGACCTGGGCTTTTTTTGGGTGGTAGACTCTTAATTGCTGCCTCCACTTCTGCCCTTGTTATTGGTCTATTCTGGATTTCGACTTCTTCCTGGTTTGGGCTTGGGAGGATGCAAGTGTCCAGGAATTTATCCATTTCTTCCAGCTTTACTAGTTTATGTGCATAGAGTTGTTTGTAATAATCTTTGATGATGGTTGGCATTTCTGTGGAATCTGTGATTATATCACCTTTATCATTTTTTATTGCATCTATTTGATTATTCTTTTTTATTAATCTGGCTAGTGGTCTATTTTGTTGATCTTTTCAAAGAACCAGCTCCTGGGTTTATTGATTTTTTGAAGGGTTTTTTTGTGTCTTTACCTCCTTCAGTTCTACTCTGATGTTAGTTATTTCTTGTCTTCTGCTAGGTTTTGAGTTTTAGGTTTTTTTTTTTATTTTGCTCCTCTAGCTCTTTCAATTTTGACTATAGGGTGTCGATTTTAGATCTTTCCTTGCTTCTCATGTGGGCATTTATTGCTATATATTTTCCTCTAGACACTGCTTTAAATGTGCCCAAGATTCTGGTATGTTGTGTCTTCATTCTCATTGGTTTCAAAGAACAACTGTATTTCTGCTTTCATTTCATTGTTTATCCAGTCAACATTCAAGAGCTAGTTGTTCAGTTTCCATGAAGATGTGCGGTTCTGAGTTAGTTTCTGAATTCTGTGTTCTAACTTGATTGCACGGTGGTCTGTGAGAATGTTATGATTTCTGTTCTTTTGCATTTGCTGAGGAGTGATTTACTTCCAATTATGTGGTCAGTTTTAGAGTAGGTGTGATGTGGTGCTGAGAAGAATGTATATTTTGTGGATTTGGGGTAGAGAGTTCTGTAAATGTCTATTAGGTTTGCTTGTTCCAGGTATGAGTTCAAGTCCTGGATATCCTTGTTAATTTTCTGTCTCATTGATCTCTCTAGTATTGACAATGGGGTGTTAAAGTCTCCCACTATTATTGTGTGAGAGTCTAAGTCTCTTTGTAGGTCATAAGAACTTGCTTTATGTATCTGGGTGCTCCTGTACTGGGTGGTATGTATTTAGGATCGTTAGCTCCTCTTATAGCATGGATAATTTTTCCATTATGTAATGTCCTTCTTTGTCTCTTTTGATCTTTGTTGGTTTAAAGTCTATTTTATCACAGATGAGAATTGCAACTCCTGCTTTTTTTTTGCTCTCCATTTGTTTGGTAAGTCTTCCTCCATCCCTTTATTTTGAACCTTTGTGTATCCTTGCACGTGAGATGGGTTTCCTGGAAACAGCACACAGATGGGTTTTGACCTTTTATCCAATTTGCCAGTCTGTGTCTTTTAATTGGGGTTTGTGGCCCATTTACATTTAGGGTTAATATTGTTATGTGTGAATTTGATCCTCCCATTTTGATGCTAGCTGACTGTTTTGCCCATTAGTTGCAGTTTCTTCATTCTGTCAGTGTACTTTACCATTTGGTATGTTTTTGGAGTGGCTGGTACTGGTTGTTCCTTTCTATCTTTAGTGCTGCTTTCAGGAGCTTTTGTAAGGCAGGCCTAGTGGTGATGAAATCTCTGAATATTTGCTTGTTCATAAAGATTTTATTTCTCCTTCACTTATGAAGCTTAGTTTGGCTGGTTATGACATTCTGGGTTGAAAGTTCTTTAAGGATGTTGAATATTGGCCCCCAGTCTCTTCTGGCTGTAGGGTTTCTGCTGAGAGATGTGCTGTGAGTCTGATGGGCTTCCTTTTGTGGGTAACCCGACCTTTTTCTCTGGCTGCCCTTAGCATTTTCTCCTTCATTTCATTTCAACCCTGGTGAATCTGATGATTATGTGCCTTGGGGTTGCTCTCCTTGAGGAATGTCTTTGTGGTGTTCTCTGTATTTCTTTGACTTGAATATTGGCTTGCCTTGCTAGGTTGAGGAAGTTTTCCTGGATAATATCCTGAAGAGTATTTTCCAACTTGGATTCATTCTCTCCATCACATTCAGTTACACCTATCAAACGTAGATTAAGTCTTTTCACACAGTCCCATATTTCTTGGAGACTTTATTCATTCCTTTTTACCCTTTTTTGTCTAATGTTGCCTTCTCATTTTATTTCTTTGACTTGATCTTCGACCTCTGATATCTTTTCTGTTGTAACTTGTGTATGCTTCACGAAGTTCTCNCCATATTTCTTGGAGACTTTATTCATTCCTTTTTACCCTTTTTTGTCTAATGTTGCCTTCTCATTTTATTTCTTTGACTTGATCTTCGACCTCTGTCATTTTGGCTGTTGTAACTTGTGTATGCTTCACGAAGTTCTCGTGTTGTGTTTTTCAGCCCCATCAATTCACTTATATTCCTTTCTATTTTGTCCATTCTTGTTAGCATTTCATCAAATCTTTTTTCACGGTTCTTAGTTTCTTTGCATTGGGTTAGAACATGTTCTTTTAGCTCGGAGAAGTTTCCTGTTCCCCACCTTCTGAAGCCTGTTTCTGCCAATTCATCACACTCATTCTCCATCCAGCCTTGTTCCCTTGCTGGTGATGAGTTGTGATCCCTTGTAGGAGGGAGGTGTTCTGGTTTCAGGTGTTTTCATCCTTGTTGTGCTGGTTTCTTCCCATCTTTGTGGAATTATCCACCTGTCATCTTTGTAGTTGTTGACTTTCAGATTAGGTTTCAGAGTGGACATCCAGTTTGTTGATGAGGAAGTTATTTCTTTCTGTTTTTTAGTTTTCCTTTTAACAGGCCCCTCTGCTGTAGGACTGCTGAGGTCCACTCCAGGCCCTGCTTGCCTGGGGATCACCTGCAATGGCTGTACAACAGTAAGGGTTGCTGCCAGTTTCTTCTTCTGCTATCTTTGTCCCAGAAGGATACCCACCAGATGTCAGCGTGAGCTCTCCTTTATGAGGTGACTCTTTGGATATACAGGGGTTAGGGAGCTGCTTGAGGAGACAGACTGTCCTTTATAGGAGCTCAAGTGCTGAGCTGTGAGCTCCGTTGTTCATTCAGAGCTGCTGGGCAAGTACGTTTAAAAGTCTGCTGCAGCAGAACTCATAAATGCCCTTTTTTTGTTCCCCAGGTGCTCTCTCCCGGGTAGTTAGGGCTTTATTTATAAGTTTCTGTCATGCTGCTGCCTTTTTTCAGGGCTGCCCTGCCCAGCAAAGAGGCAGCCTAGTCACAGTCTGCCTGCAGAGGCTTTGCTGAACTGCTGTGGGCTCTGCCCAGCTGCCGTGTGAACTTCCCTGCAGTCCTGTTTATACATGGATAGTTAGAACTGCCTTGGCAGTGGCAGCCCACCTCTGTAAAGGTGGACTCTCTCTGTAGTGGCGGGCTGCCTCGGCAATGGTGGGCTGCCTCAGCAATGGTGTACTACTTCGGTAGTGGTGGATGGCCTTGGTAATGGCGGACACCCCTTCCCCACAGAGCTGGACCGTCCCAGGTTCAGCAGTGCTTGCTGTGAAACTCTCAATACAGAGCGTTTAAGATTGCTGTTTTTTTGTGGGTGTGGGGCCGGCTGATCACCTGGCTCCCTGCCTCAGACCCCCTTTTTTTTTTTTTTTTTTTTTT
>NW_016107393.1:2518780-2543445 GCF_001604975.1 Cebus imitator | reverse complement strand
TTTTCAGTTGAATGGGTGACTCCCAGGTGTTCCAGTTGCCTGTTGAAAAGGTGCTGGGATCTGTGTGATTTCCCATGTGGCGACCCACTGTGCCAGCTGAAACAGCCACACTGAGATTCGTGGTACTTTTTTGCCCAGGAATCTCCTGGCCTGGCTCCCTGTTTCAGTCCCCCTTTTATCAGTTTGATGGGTGACTCTGTCTCCAGGGAGCTCCAATCCCCAGCTAAAATGGCTCCTTGACCCATGTATTTTGTGCAGAGACCAGCCATGCTGGCGACTCTTGGGGCTCCCCCACCTGGCAATCTCCTGGTCTGTGGGCAATAAAAATCCATCTGGAAATGCGGCGTCCACTCACCGTCCACTCTTTCCCTGGGAGCTCCAATCCTGAGCTGCTCCTAATTGGCCATCTTGGATCTGTCTCCTAGAACACTACTTTTAACTACCTTTTGATGAGTGATATTAGAACGAATAAAATTGAGAGGGTTTTTTAACAGAACTTTGTTTCCATTTTTTTCTGTTACCTAAAACTTTGGTTATAATAAATTTGATTTAAATTTGATTTAATTAGGTTGTACAAAGATAAGTAAATCAAGCATAAACAAAATAAAGCATAAATATAAATAACCACAACTGTAAACAAACTGTATGATGATTAGAAAAATATCTAAATCTTGAGTTTTAAAATACAAAATTGTCTGTTCCTGAGTAATGCTAAAGTAAACATGATTGGTTGACATAAAGTGTAATGCAAAAAAAGGTTTTGATAATGAATAATACTTCTTTTTCTTCTCTCTCAAATTTAGCAGCTCTTCCTTGTAGTTTAATTTAATTGATAATGGTTAAGGTGAAAATAAAGAACAGTATCTCATCAAGGATTATAGAGATTCTCATATCTGAATTATAACCTAATCATTTACATCAGTTAACTCAAGCCAGCAGTTCAGTTGTTAAATATTATCCAGCTAAGTCATCACATCAGTTACATGTTTGTACTTTGTTGTTTTTTATTTATAATAGTTTTTCATTTGCAATGTCTTTATGTTCTTTGAGAACAGAGTCTATACCTCCTTCACCTTCCAGGCTGCTAAATAAACATAAAGTGAACTTATTTTTCAAATAGTAGTCTAGCATTTTCTTTCTTGGAAATCACCATATTGTTAGTAGGAATTATGTTATTTCATTTTGTTGTTTGAATTTCTTGAGCATTTAGCAATAATAGATCAATCTTATATCGTGTACTTGAAGATGTTAAAAACAAAAAATGCCTTTATGTGAGCTTGATTCCATTTCTGTGTCTTTTTTTTTTTTTCCTTCAGATTCTCTGAAACTACAGACCTTTCTGTATCTCTTGATTGATACTGCTTTTTTGTTTGTTACAGATTTTGCAGGACTGTCCAGAAGAGCCTGAAGCTATTAATGATGAGGAGCAATTTGATGAAATTGAAGCAGTTGGGAAATCACTTTTGGATAGATTAACTGTTCCTGTAGTTTATCCTGATGGGTATGGAGCATGTTCTTATAATTTTATTTTTTATTGGTGTGGTCTTAAAGTGAAATCATTAAAAGAGGAAATCTGTTCTTTAAAAAGCTAAGTAAATTAGGTTTGGTCCACATCTTTAACTCCTACAATAAATTAGTTTAAAATGAAAAGAAATCCACACAGCTCTTAGCCACAGTGATGGTACTTGCTGACATCAAATGTGTTGCTTCTTGACAGCTTGTTGTAGAATGATCATTGACTAGATTAAGACATTGGGTTCTAGACTTGGCTATAATGGTAGGGAGTAGTGTGACTTGGGGCTTCATTCAGGAAAAGGAAGAGGGGACAAGGGACTAATGTTTAGTGAGTTCATAATATACGCCAAGTACCAAGTGAAACACTTCACCTTCATTACTTTTGACCAAAGAGGACCAGACCAGTAAGATTATTCCTGATTTACAAATGAAGAAACTGAGGCCCAGGGAGATTAAGTAAGGCTCTCAGGATTTCACAGCTTCTAAGTGATAGAGTAAGGATACAGTCTCAGGTCTGTCTGGCTCCAGACCCATTCTCTTTGCACTCAGCTATATGGCATTCTAACTTCTTTATGTGTGAAGGGATGGGGTCCTGATTTTCTTACATCTTTCCATGTCAAATAATAGTTAATTATAAAAGTGTGAAATAATCTGATGCAAAATAAATGGACCAGGAAAAAAATCAGAAGGCGCTTTATCCTTGGTGATTTAAACCTGATTCTTAGCAAAAATAATTTAGAGATAATCCAGAGGATATTTAATTCAAATGATAGCATAACCAAACCACTAAGTAAAAATATAAGTATCCTTAACATTGTGGTATAGTGTGATGAGTGCATCTGTGGACTCTGGAGCCAGTGCTCTCAGCTCCACCACGTACTCACTATAACACCTTGGGCAAGCCACTTAACCTCTTTGTGCCTCAACTCCCTCATCTAAAAACAGCGATGTAACACTCATACCCCCTCAGGTTATGGGGGTGGGGGAATTACCTGAGCTAAATAAATATACAGTACTTAAAACAGATCTGACTCATAATAAGCGCTGCTACTACTGTGCCATGATCTTGCAGTGATTATTTGGGATTGATATTGAAAAGATGGCATTTTATTCCCTTGAAAGAATATTATTCATAGTCTGTATTTATGTAATCTCAAGCCATGTCTAAACTTAAACAATCAGAAGTAGCTGATTGTTTAAGTAGTGACTGTAGAGTCACCTAAAGTCGTATTATACATCTCCAATAAAAGAGACAAAATTCAACTAGTAACAAAATTATAGGCGTGATTCTTATAGTTCCATTTCAGGATCCCTTACCCTCCATGATTCCGACATTTCACAGCCAGTTGTCACACAGTCTCCTCTTCTACCCAGGTCAGCATAGGAGCACCTCGCCCTGGTATGCTTGCCTTAGCTTCTCGTCTGTTTTTCAAAAACAGCCCATGGGTCTTTCCTCATCTTTTTAAGATAAAAGAATGATAGTACTGTATATTCAAAGTTCACAAATACCCACCTTTAATATTTTGGAATTGCCATTTTATTCCATTTTATATTCATATTAAAATTTATATATATCTCTTTTAGATATTTTGCTAAATTAAATATTATGCAAAGTTGTGTATAATGTTCTCCGTAATTGCTAATATGATGGTAATCTGTGTCATGTAAAGTTTGTTTGGCAGGTTATACAGATTTGTCTTTTATACCATCTCCTGGTAAAATAAGAGAGATTGATGATCTCTCTGGATTCACTGCGCGAAGACCTAGCGTCAAATTCTGGTTTTTCCCTGTGTGACCTTGCTTACATCATTTAACTTCCTAGGCTCTACATTTTGATCTAAAAAAATAAAGAGATTAACCTGGAATTTCTAAAGTTCACATGGCAGCTGGCCAGAGCCCATGGCAGCTCATCAACTCCTCTGCTGGCAGACTGTGACTAGCTACTTCCTTGCTGGGCAGGACATCTCTGAAAAAGGCAGCAGCACATCAGGAACTTATAAATAAAGCCCCACCTTCCTAGGGCAGAGCACCTGGGAAAAAAAGGTGGTTATGAGTTCCACTGCAACAGACTTAAACGTACCTGCCCAGCAGCTCTGAATGGAACGACGGAGCTCACAGCTCCACACTTGAGCTCCTATAAGGGATAGACTGTCTCCTCAAGCAGCTCCCTAACCTTGTATATCCAAAGAGACACCTCATAAAGGAAAGCTTAGGCTGACATCTGGCGGGTATCCTTCTGGGACAAAGATAACAGAAGAAGAAGCTGGCAGCAACCCTTACTGTTGTACAGCCATTGCAGGTGATCTCCAGGCAAGCAGGGCCTGGAGTGGACCTCAGCAGTCCTACAGCAGAGGGGCCTGTTAGAAGGAAAACTGAAAAACAGAAAGAAATAACTTCATCATCAACAAAAAGGATGTCCACACAGAGACTCCATCTGAAAGTCACCAACTACAAAGACCACAGGTAGATAAATCCACAAAGATGGAAAGAAACCAGCAAGAAAGGATGATAACACCCAAAACCAGAATGCCTATCCTCCTCCAAGGGATCATAACTCCTCATCAGCAAGGGAACAAGGCTGGATGGAGAATGAGTGTGATGAATTAACACAGACTGCAGAAAGTGGGGAATAATAAACTTCTGCGAGCTAAAAGAACATGTTCTAACCCAATGCAAAGAAACTAAGAACCTTGAAAAAAGTTTTGATGAAATGCTAATGAGAATAAACAGCTTAGAGAAAAATATAAGTGAATTGATGGAGCTGAAAAACATAACACAAGAACTTCACGAAGCATACACAAGTTTCAATAGTCGAATCGACCAAGCAGAAGAAAGGATATCAGAGATTGAAGATCAACTCAATGAAATAAAATGAGAAGGCAAGAATAGAGAAAAAAGGGTAAAAAGGAATGAACAAAGACTCCAAGAAATACAGGATTATGTGAAAAGAACTATATGCATTTATAGGTGTACCCGAATGTGACGGAGAGAATGAATCCAAGCTGGAAAATACTCTTTAGGATACTATCCAGGAGAACTTCCCCAACCTAGGAAGGCATGCAAATATTCAAGTCCAGGAAATACAGAGAACAACACAAGTATTCCTCAAGAAGAGCAACCCCAAGGCACATATAATCATCAGATTCACCAGGGTTGAAATGAAGAAAATTGCTAAGGGCAGCCAGAGAGAAAGGTCAGGTTACCCACAAAGGGAAGCCCATCAGACTCACAGCAGATCTCTCAGCAGAAACCCTGCAAGCCAGAATAGAATGGGGGCCAATAGTCAACATCCTTAAAGAAAAGAACTTTCAACCCAGAATTTCATAACCAGCTAAACTAAGCTTCATAAGTGAAGGAGAAATAAAATCCTTTATGAACAAGCAATTGCTCAGAGATTTCATCACCACTAGGCCTGCCTTACAAGAGCTCCTGAAAGAAGCACTAAAGATAGAAAGGAACAACCAGTACCAGCCACTCCAAAAATGTACCAAATGGTAATGAGCATTGACACAATTAAGAAACTGCATCCACTAATAGGCAAAACAACCAGCTAGCATCAAAATGGCAGGATCAAATTCACAAATAAGAGTATTAACCTTAAATGTAAATGAGCTAAATGCCCCAATCAAAAGACACAGACTGGCAAATTAGATAAAAAGTCAAAACCCATCGGTGTGCTGTATCCAGGAAACCCATCTCACATGTAAGGATACACATAGGCTTAAAATAAAGGGATGGAGGAAGATTTACCAAGCAATTGGAAAGTAAAAAAAAGTAGGCATTGCAATGGTTAAGTCTCTGATAAAATAGACTTTAAACCAGCAAAGATCAAAAGAGACAAAAAAGGGCATTATATAATGGTAAAAGGATGATTGCAACAAGAAGAGCTAACGATCCTAAATATATATGCATCGAATATAGGAGCACCCAGATTAAAAAAAAAAAAAAAAAAAAGGGGGAACTTGATAAAAATAAAATGGGTTCTCCCTTTGTCGCCAGGCACCAGGCTGGAGTGCAGCGGCATGTTCTCGGCTCACTGCAACCTCTGCTTCCCGGGTTCAAGCAATTCTCCTACCTCAGCCTCCTGAGTAGCTGGGACTACAGGTGCACGCCACCAGGCCCAGCCAATTTTTGTATTTTTAGAAGAGACAGGGTTTCACCATGTTGGCCACGATGGTCTCGATCTCTTGACCTTGTGATCCGCCCACCTCAGCCTGGCAAAGTGTTGGGATTACAGGCGTGAGCCACCACGCCCGGCCTATAAAGCAAGTTCTTAATGACCAACAAAGAGACTTAGACTCTTACACAATAATTGTGGGAGACTTTAACACTCCACTGTCAATATTAGATCAATGAGATAGAAAATTAACAAGGATATCCAGGACTTGAACGCAGATCAGGACCAAGCAAACCTAATAGACATTGACAGAACTCTCCACCCCAAATCCACAGAATATATATTCTTCTCAGCACCACATCACACGTACTCTAAATTGACCACATAATTGGCAGTAAGTCACTCCTCAGCAAATTCAAGAGAATGGAAATCATAACAAACAGTCTCTCAGACCACAGTGTAATCAAATTTGAACTCAGGATTCAGAATCTAACTCAGAACCACACAACTTCATGGAAACTGAACAACTGGCTCTTGAATGTTGACTGGATAAACGATGAAATTAGGGCAGAAATAAAGATGTTCCTCAAACCCAATGAGAATGAAGACACAATGTATCAGAATCTCTGGGACACATTTAAAGCAGTGTCCAGAGAGAAATTTATAGCAATAAATGCCCACATGAGAAGCAAGAAAATATCTAAAACTCACACCCTATCATCAAAATTAAAAGAGCTAGAGGACAAGATCAAAAAACTCAAAAGCTAGCAGAAGACAAGAAATAATTAAGATTAGAACAGAACTGAAGGAGATAGAGGCACAAAAATCCCTTCAAAAAATCAATAAATCCAGGAGATGGTTTTTTGAAAAGATCAACAAAACAGACAGAACACAGCCAGATTAAAAAAAAGAAAAGAGAGAAGAAGCAAATAGATGCAATGAAAAGTGATAAAGGGATATCACTGCCCTTTCCACAGAAATACAAACTGCCATCAGAGGTCACTACAAACAACTCTATGCACATAAACCAGTAAACCTGAAAGAAATGGATAAATTCCTGGACACTTGCACCCTTGCAAGCCTAAACCAGGAAGAAGTCAAAACCCTGAAGAGACCAATAACAAGGGCTGAAGTTGAGGCAGCAATTAATAGCCTACCAACCAAAACCAGCCCAGGTCCAGATGGGTTCGCAGCTGAATTCTACCAAACACACAAAGAGCAGCTCGTACCACTCTTTCTGAAACTATTCCAAACAATCCAAAAAGAGGGAATCCTTCCCAGATCATTGTATGAGACCAACATCATCCTAATACCAAAACCCACCAGAGACTCAACGAGAAAAGAAAACCAGGCCAATATCCATGATGAACAGAAGCAAAAATCTTCAATAAAATACTGGCAAACTGATTGCAACAGCACATCAAAAAGCTTATTCATCACGATCAGGCAAGCTTCATCCCAGGGATGCAAGGCTGGTTCAACATACGCAAGTCTATAAATGTAATCCACCACACAAACAGAACCAAAGACAAAAACCACATGATTATTTCAATAGATGCAGAGAAGGCCTTCAACAGAATTCAACAGCCCTTTATGCTAAAAATTCTCAATAAACTAGGTATCGATAGAACATATCTGAAAATCATAAAAGCTATTTACAACAAACCAACAGCCAATATCATAGTGAATGGGCAAAAACTGGAAGCATTCCCTCTGAAATCTGGCACTAGACAAGGATGCCCTCTCTTACCACTCCTATTCAATATAGTATTGGAAGTTCTAGCCAGAGCAATCAGGCAAGAAAAAGAAATAAAGCGTATTCAAATAGGAAAGGAGGAAGTCAAATTGTCTCTATTTGCAGACAACATGATTGTATATTTAAAAGACCCTATCATCTCAGCCCCAAATCTCCGGAAACGCTTAGCAAATTCAGCAGAGTCTCAGGATACAAAATCAATGTGCAGAAATCAGAAGCATTCCTATACACCAATAACAGAATTAAAGAAAGCCAAATCAAGAATGAACTGCCATTCGCAATTGCTACAAAGAGAATAAAGTACCTAGGAATACAACAGGATGTAAAGAACCTCTTCAAGGAGAACTATAAACCACTGCTCGAGGAAGTAAGAGCGGACACAAATGGAAAAGCATTCCATGCTCATGGTTAGGAAGAATCAATATTGTGAAAATGGCCATACTGCCGAGAGTAATTTACAGATTCATTGCTATCCCAATCAAGCTACCTATGACCCTCTTCACAGAACTGGAAAAAAACAACTTCAACTTCATATGGAACCAAAGAGAGCCCACATAGCCAAGTCAATTTTAAGCAAAAAGAACAAAGCTGAAGGCATCACGCTACCTGACTTGAAACTATACTACAAGGCTACAGTAATCAAAACAGCATTGTACTGATACCAAAACAGAGATATAGACCAGTGCAACAGAACAGAGGCCTCAGAGGAAATGCCACACATTTACAAACATCTGCTCTTTGACAAACCTGACAAAAACAAGCAATGGGGAAAGCATTCCCTGTTTAATAAATGGTGTTGGGAAAACTGGCTAGCCATGTGCACAAAGCAGAAACTAGACCCCTTCCTGATACCTTACACTAAAATTAACTCCAGATATATTAAAGACATAAACCTAAGACCTAATACCATAAAATCCCTAGAAGAAAACCTAGGCAAAACCATTCAGGGGCATAGGTATAGGCGAGGACTTCATGACTAAAACACCAAAAGCATTGGCAACAAAAACCAACTTAGACAAATGGGATTTAATTAACCTCCAGAGTTTCTGCATTGCAAAAGAAACAATCATTAGAGGGTACTGGCAACCAACAGAATGGGAAAAAATTTTTGCAATCTACCCATCTGACAAATGGCTAATATCCAGAATCTACAAAGAACTAAAACAGATTTACAAGAAAAAAAAACAAACCCATTCAAAAGTGGGTGAAGGATATGAACAGACTCTTTTCAAAAGAAGATATATATGAGGCCAACAAACACATGAAAAATGCTCATCATCACTGATCATTAGAGAAATGCAAATCAAAACCACATTGGGATACCATCTCATGCCATTTAGAATGGCGATCATTACAATATCTGGAGACAACAGATGCTGGAGAGGATGTGGAGAAATAGGAACACTTTTACACTATTGGTGGGAGTATAAATTAGCTTAAACATTGTGGAAGGCAGTGTGGTGATTCCTCAAGGACCTAGAAATAGAAATTCCATTTGACCCAGCAATCCCATTATGGGGTATATATCCAAAGGATTATAAATCATTCTTTTATAAAGACGCATGCACATGTATGTTCATTGCGTCACTGTTTACAATAGCAAACACCAGGAACCAACCCAAATGCTCTTCAATGATGGACTAGACAGGGAAATTGTGGCATATATACATCATGGAATACTATGCAGCCAAAAAAAACGATGAGTTTGTGTCCTTTGTAGGGACATGGATGAACCTAGAAACCATCATTCTCAGCAAACTGACACAAGAACAGAAAAATCGAACACCGCATATTCTCACTCATAGGCAGGGTCCATGAGAACACATGGACACAGGGAGGGGAGCATCACACACTGAGGTCTGTTGGTGGGGAATAGGGGAGGGACAGCGGGGTAGGGAGGTTGGGGAGGGATAACATAGGTTGAAATGCCAGATATATGTGATGGGGATGGAGTCAGTAAACCACATTGCCATGTATGTACCTATGCAACAATCCTGCATGTTCTTCACATGTACCCCAGAACCTAAAGTGCAATAATATATGTGTGTGTGTGTATATATATATATGTATATATATATATAAAGAAATCTTCCAGCTCTAAAAATACTGTGAATCTGAATACAGTATTTGTGATTAGAATAAAATTAATGATTTTATCTGTTAATGTATGAAAACAATGCCATAACATAAGAAGAATATTTTGCTTGCCAGCTGTATAGAAAAGTGGTGTCCCCAGCCAGTAGCACTTAAGTACATGTACAGATTTTATGTTTGTATATGCTTCAGGACCCACATATTTACAATGTTTCATTGTTCAGTTTGTTGCTATTATCATAAGTACACATGATACAACTTTTAAACCACTAATATATGTATTTTATGCGATTAAAAAAATTGTTTTTTCCTGCTGAATTTCCTGCTCAAAGATAAACAGTATGATCACAGATGAACTGATATTTACACATAGGCTACCTCATGTAGATTTTTTATGGTAAATTTTTGCTTCTATTTGTATTCACTGCAGTTAATGGATTTGTATTAATCTGAGGTTTCTCTGTGTGTTTTGATTTTTAGAACCGAACAATATTTTGGGAGTCCAAGTGACATGGCTTCTACTGCAGAACACATCAGAGACAGGATGAAACTAGTTAGTCTCAAAAGGCAGCAGCTGAGACATCCTGAAATGGTGACCACAGAGAGCTAATAGACACCAGCTACCTACAGATTTGCAGTTCGTAATCCCGCATGTTGTCAACGTAATATATAGCATTAGCCACAACACATTAAGATGCATTTCACAGCCAGAATAAGCCTCATTTCTTTTCATGACATTTCTCTCTACATGTTAACACCTTGCTACTACTAAGGCATAATTATTTAACATGCTTCAAGGCTATAAACTCTAAGTATCTTAAAAGAAGGAACTATAAACATTGCACTGAAAACTTGCTTTAAAGCTTTATTTGACCTGTCAGTTTGTAGATGAACAACTGATAATAAGCTTTGAATGGTGCTAATAAGAGTAGGAGTTATCTCTATTTAAAAAAAAAAAAAAAAAGATTGCCCTTCCTCCACTGGTGATTTAGTAAATTTAGACAGTAAACTCTTATTAGTAGACAGTGGTGTCCTCAAAAATTTACTTTGTAATTCTTCAGAATTGATTATTTTTATTGTGTCAATATGAAGAAAACCTTTCAGATCTTTGATATATCATAGTCATTGAAAGACCTTTTCTTATTTGTATTGATAATGTATTAAAAGTTGTTTGTGCTTAATAAAAGACTTCTTTAAACATCTTATTTAATTTAGTAGTTACAT
Source organism: Cebus imitator (assembly GCF_001604975.1). Taxonomy (NCBI): domain Eukaryota; kingdom Metazoa; phylum Chordata; class Mammalia; order Primates; family Cebidae; genus Cebus; species Cebus imitator. The sequence goes on along the minus strand of NW_016107393.1, from coordinate 2,532,739 downwards.
CCTATTTCCAAACATGAGTGCCTTATTTAAAAGGGCATTCTTAGGACTGTGAGGATGGTTTAGTATTTGTTTTTTCATGGTGGTTGCATGTATTTTAGACAGGAAATTCATATGTAAGCATGTATATATAATAAATAAGCATGTTTTATCATGAAAAATTATTGTGAAGAACAATTTAGATCTTTAAGAACTTATTAATAATGGAATAAGTTTCTCTTCTTCAACTTGAAAAATATTCTCAAAATTATTAACTACCCTGAAAATACTTTGTCTTTAGGGGAGGAGGGCTGAGGAAGAAGGCATACATAATTACTTCAGTGTAATCCTTTATAACAAAGTAATCTTTCTGGAACTAAAATAGCAATTGTTAATAAAATTTAGTTTCTCATTATAGTCTAAAAGCAAAATAAATTCTGAAGTAGTCCAATAACAGAACTGTATGACTCCTTTAGAAATAAAATTTATCATGAAATGCTAGTGCTTTTAAGTTTGTATTAAGTTCAAATGGTAAAATGCAAATATAATTTAAATTTTGTGTATTTTTATTTCAGAAAAGGCTTTTTAAAAGATTAAAAATTATTTTTTAGGCTTGTAGTCATTACAAAAGTATGGTCTACAAACATGTTGAAGTAACCTTCAATGCAAAAAAACAACTCCCTCTTACCCTGTTAGTTTTTCCAGCCTTCTTCACTGATGGACTTCTTGGAGAATCCACATCCAGTGCCCCTACATCTTCACGACTCACTACACAGCACCTCACAGTCTGGTTTTACACAGCACTCTAATGAAACTGTTCTTTTGAAAGTCAACAATGGGCTCCCAGTTACCAAACTGAATGGTGTTTTTCTCTCTCTGAATCCCTTACCCTTTTCTCTCTGCAACATTTATACCATTGAGCAACCTTCCTAGACAGTGTTTCCTTCCTTGAAGATGCTATCCTCTGAAACAACTGTGAGTGTAGTCACATAACCCTTATTTAAGATGTGCCTGCTGAACATGTGCTCTCTCACATCCTGTCCTCAGAATGCTTTTGGGCTCTTTTCTAGGTATCTCATCCTTATGGTTGTTATTTTATACCAATGTTCTGGATTACATATCTGGTCCAGAAATCTAGACTTGTACTTCTTTTTAATTGCCTACTTGATATTTCAACCTGGATTAAAGATTTACCATATTTATGACCTTTCCCTCCTGAAACAGTTTAGGTTAATGGTGCGGCCTTTTTTCTAGTCAAATGTGCCAGGAAATCTAGGGCAAAGTTCAACTGCTCCCTCTCGTCTTATGTGGCTGCTGCTTCTGAGAACATCCAGGAAGTTCTTTCTATACTTAATAATCCTCTCACTCCTTTGGGGCTTTACTGCCATGAATATGAACTTTTGTGACTATTCATTTCAGTCTTCACAATGGTGCTAGTCACATTCTACAGTTTATGTCTGTACCCACTAAGCTTTTCTGAGGGAAGGAATCTTCTCTTTTCCTATTCCCAGTCTTGCTCATGCATAACAGATACCCAGTCCTCCTAAATATGAATGCTGTATTGTAGGCATTAGTAATAATCCCTGTTATATTGCAGTCTGAAGTATGTTTTAAACATACTTATTTTTTAAAGTTAGAACTGACTTACAAGTGAATTTATTCACAAGAAGTGATTTGGTATTTTAGATACTTAGACACTACTCTAGATATTTAGTTATACTCGGTAACTAAATATCAATACTCAATATCTGTTTCTTCTACTGAATTTCAGAGTAGTTAGAATATTTTTATTAAGACTTTGCTAGAAAGGAACTGGTTTATAGTAATTCCACCATCAACTCATGGAGTTATAATTGCCAAACGAGTTAATTTTTATATACCTTAAGCTATCCCGCCTACAAAAAGAGTAAAATAAGGCAAGATCCATAAATATTATTTGTAAATTGAGTGTTTCACGTGAGGCCAAATAGGATTTTAACATAATGAATATCGTTGCTCTTCATCTGTACATTTGCTGCTGCTTTCATATGTGTATCTGTACATACACAGAGTTATGAATGAAATCTAGTAATGCCCTAATGTGACTTTTTCCCATAGGGAGTTCATGTAAAGTGAACATGTGAAAGAAGTGACTGCAGTGTGTTTGAAATCACAGGCTGTTTCTATGTCATAAATTAACATTGGCCTGCAAATAAAACTTTGAAAGAACCACTCATTTCTAATTGGCTTATGTCACAACCTCCCACATTCCTTTAGCCCATCTCAGGGAATTATTGAAGTGTTGGCAGGGCTGTTTTATTTTGTTTTTTTGTTTGTTTTTTGGTGGCGGTGGTTGTTTTTTTGGTTTGAGGAATTTGTTTTTGTTATTTTTCTTTTGTCTTCTTGTTTGCTCCTGTGTAAGCTTAATACATAATGGCACTTTTGGCATCTGTTCTTCACACATACCTAACTCAGCAGCGTTATGATGCAAAAATGATAACTTCATTTTAGGTCAAATTGGCTTTGTTCCCAGTCCTCATTGTTGGTGACTTTTTAGAGTGACTTATTGGTGATGATGAAACTGTTCAGCCTGCCAGCTGGGATACTGATGGCAGGTCTAGGCTTCATTGCTAGGTAGAATATTGGATACTTCTCACTTTATAGAAATTTACATTGGCTACTGCTCCCAGTGTTAGCTAGTCTTAATGTGTTTGTTATTTCATTATCTTATTAGTTGACATATGGAGTGGTATTATTATTAGTATCATAGTCCATAGTATGAGCATAACAGTTAAGTTACCTTACTGCTAGTGATGAGTAAACTGTATTCTCTGATCTAAACACATTATTACCAATGTGATTATGAAGTTAGCTGAATCTATCTCACTATGTGGTCTGCATTCGAAGAAATAATTTAGTATTCTCTATTACATTGTAAGGTACTTGCCAATAGAGATTGGGCATTATTATATACTCCTCCCTTTCTCATATCCTACCCAAAGTACACAAGGCCATAGTAAATTACTGTTGCTACTAAAAACTAAACATACTGTGGTTGCTAATGTCCTTTACATCTTCAGCCTATAGGGAATGGTACAGGCAGAAACAAACACCAGTAAGTATATTATCATCAGTAGTGAGATCTGTATGATTAGGATATCTTTGCTTAAGTCCCCAAAGGAAAAATTCTCTGGCATTAAAAACATGGCTGAACATAACAGTTAACCTGATTAGTAGACTTATTGTTAACTTTCAGTCCTAAAAATGAAAAGCTTTAGTTGGGAGTAGAAAATACACTCTGCTGGTATATACAGCAACAAAAATCCTGATGAGGTAAAATGTAGTCAAAACTTAACATGTGACATTATTTGACTTCCCTACATGCTACTGAAAAGTCTAGGTCTAGCTAAGAAGCATAAATAATGGCAAGACTTATAGAGAAAAGAACATACAAAACAAGAACTGGAATGAATATAATGGAAAGTGTTTGGAGCTTAAATGCTTGGCCTCAAAAATCTGGCTTTGCCGTTTACTATGATCTTAGTTAAAAAGAAATCTGAATTTATCTGGGGCTGTAAAATAGTGAAATAATACCAATTTCAAGAATAAAATATGATATAAAGAAGTGTTGAAACCAAAATATCAAGAAATAGAATGGAAGGTATCATTGCTATAACTATTTTTTCAGATAGAAAATAGAGTATTCTTTATTCTTTCTGTTGTCCCACATGACAAGCACGGGATGGTGAGGAAATGGCACATTACTTATGTTCACCCCACCTTAGCTCCACCACCCCTTCAGTTTACTGGCATATCAGAATGTATGTTCAGAATTACACACTGAAGATACAAAAGATAGAATTGGTAAGCTTATCAGTAAATAACAAGACTTTGAAATCTGATAAATTAGCTGTTTTTATGGGAAGATAATAGACCAGCAAGATGGAAAACAAAGGATGAGTATCATCTGTTTTGAGATTGATAGGGTGTGACATAACCCCATTAATAGACACAAGTAAAAGGAAGTCATACTAGGAATGGGTATCAGTGAGTGAGCACCAACCAGTAGAAACAAGAGCATAAATCTGTTATTTATAAAGTATCCCAATATTGAGGCAAAAAGAACAAAGCATGACAAGACCACAATTAGTGCTGTTATGATTAGACAGGAGCAGTCTCTAGGTAAACTCAGGCGGTGATGACTGATCCTGTAATAGGAGCATAGAACTAAGGACACTCTGTGAGCTGGCATAAATACAGCGCAGTCTTTAAGACTGAAAGAGGTTCATGGGTATGGCACTTAATATGACTCAACATCACTGCAGAATTTTCAAGCAAACATGAAAGCTTGAGAATAAACACTAGTCCCTGTACTTCAGGAAAAAGCAGAACCTGTACTAGAACATGAAGAACTTAGAGATCAAAAGACAGCCAGAACTGCGACTAAAGATTATTTTGTTAAAGAACTTTATGAGGCTATGTATGTAATTCCTATATGTAATTTTATAGTAATTCTTAACTGAAAATAGTTACCAACTGCCAGTTATCAGGAGCAGTGGTATTAGGGATTTTAACTTAGGCATGTAGAAAACTCTGACAAAAGGGCTACTGAACTCAAGCCAGTTCCCAGTGAATCTCCAGGAGGCACCTTAGAAGTCTTTCCAAGCTGAATACCATGTCTTTAGGGTGTCCAAACGCGTCTGTCTTTGGGGAGAAATGAGAGATGATTGAATGCCTTTCCACTCAGAACACAGTGGCCCATGCACTGTGACCAAGCCTCAAATCTTTTCTATTACAGTTCCAGATTCTTTTTTAGTCTGGAAGTTAGGGTAAATAAAAAATCTATGTTTGATTTTTTTTCTTTTAGGAATGTTTTCTCATCTTAACTCTATGTTATCTTTATGGCCAAAAATTTGCTCAGAGTATATCATCAAAATATATATACTATATTTGTAAAGGTGTGAGAGGATCAAAATATCACTTTGACAATTATAAACCAGAGTAGGTTTTGAGAACTGATTGCTCACATGACACTTAGGAATATTCTTTCAGAAGCCTTTAAGAGAAATTTATTTCTCAATGGACACTTAGAAGAATTTGATGATTATACTGTCATAAGATCAATAATGAAATTCTCAGCAACATTATTTGGTAAACATTGCACCCTATATTTTTACCCAAAATTTTGCTAATGAAAATTTTCAAATATATAAAAAAGTTAAAATAATTTGATAGTGTACTCACTAGATGCTAATTAGCATTACCTGTACTTGCTCTGTCACATACTCATTCATCAGTTCATATTATTTTGGATGCATTTTAAATTGCGTATCATTAACTAGAGTTTATTGTTGGCTTAATTTTTTACTTGATATTAGCATACAATGAAGTGCATAGGACTTATGTGTTCACTGAGGCTTGGCAAACTCATTATATTGCTATGGAAATATGAAACATCACCATCCTAAAACTATATAAATAGATTCACACAACATGTATGTTTTTCTACAGGCTTCACTTCTTTTTTGTTTGTTTTTTATTGCTGAGTAGTATTCTACTGTATGACAATATTGTAGTTTGCTTATCTAATTTCCAATTGATAGATACTTGGGCTGTTTCCAGGATTGGCTATTATAAATAAAGCTGCTATGATCATTCTTATAAAAGCCTATGCGAACATAGGTTTTCATTTCTTTGTAGTAAATTCCTTGGATTACAATTGCTGGGTCACAGGGTAGTTTTAAAAGAAACTGCCATACCTTTTTCCAGTGCAGCTTTGTTATGCCCTCTATTTTATATTTTGATGTGCATAACGGTGTAAACTATTTTTATGATCCACACTGAAATATTAGAAGAAGCGAGTTTGGGATAACAATGGCGTTGTTCATGGTGGAGAATGACAATATGGTGTTATTTGAGGAAAGCAAAGGCCTGTCTGCCCCAAACGACTCCTCAAGGGCTTCCTATGCCTGAAACTTTAGCAATATTTCACTCCTTGTGTTATGTTAACTAGAAGAAATAGCACTGGTTTGTTTATGTTACTAACTTTCGCCACCCGTTTTCAGTAGGTAAAGTAAGACTGATCATTGAACAGAAAGGGCTATTTTGTGATGTGGTTGAGGGGGTAGTGGAAAGAATGTGTTGCTAGTAAGTCCCAGGTACAGCAATGTGAAAGAGCCACCTGGGCAGGGAAGTCCCCCACATGGTGGTCAGAAAAGCAGAAAATGGGGTGGGAAGAATTCTACCTCACAGTTTTGCATAGGGGATAGGTATGCTTTTACAGGACATTTTAGCCTTTAAAAATAATATTTTCAATATTGTCTCTTTATTCAGTATCACCCAGCTGTAGTTCTTTCACACTCTGATGACTTTCTTATCACTCTGTTTTACCTCTCCCAGCTATTCTATTACATTCAGCAGTCACCTGTATTAGTCTATAAAATTATAATCATATGTATGTTTCTAATGCTCATTTTCAAAAATATTTCTGTATGGTTTATTCAGTTTTTCCTATTAAAATTTTAAGGGCTGGGAAATTTGGCTTCTACTGTAAATCCGTATAATGTTCCACAGATTGTAAATATGCAATAAAAATGTTAAAAACTATAATGGCAGCAAGTTTGGATATGTATTTCTTTGACATTGTCACTTTGGACAATAAGTTTGATTTCTATTAATAAAAATTGTTCACAAAATCTAGGGAGAATTAAGTCACACTGGTATCTATAAAATAATCTGATGAATTCTGCATCTTTGAATCATTTTGAATTATTTTTTGCAAAGTTTACATTTCTTCTAACAATATTATGTAAAACCTTTGATTAAATAAAAAATGTAACTTTTGTATATTCTGAAATAACCTGGAGTCTTAGAAGACAGAGGCTTCTCCTTCCCTCTCCTGTGACCCCAACACCCCTTCCCATAGGCTTGGCACAGAAGTTCAGTGCTTCCTCTAGGTCTTGTGTTGTTGTCAGAAATAGGTTCTCACCATAATAGATAGTGGTTAAATTTCCTTTGTTCCTACCCAGAAGTCCATTTTTAAGGCATAAAAGATGGACGTATATTTGGGGATGGAGGAAGCCTCTTAGAACAGAGCTATGATTAAAATAACAAAATCATATTACCATATAAACATTCGCAGTTCCAGAATGGCTACCTGGGATTTTGGATTGCCAGAGTTTGGAAATTGGCAAGCCTTATACCTTGTCCAATGAAGTTAAGTACATTTGAGTGACAGTTAAACATACAAGCAAAATATATATACAAAAGACAATGTACAATTGTTATTAATAGATATTTTCACTTTACAAGTTAAGGTATCCACCCCATCTCTAGATTTTCCATTAGATGCTTCATGTATCCACAAACCTGTTTCAAACCATTGAGGTAATCTTACCATTGTCCTTGGTCAAAATAAAACTGGGAGAAAATGTGAATGAGTCAATAGCAGCACTTGACATTCCTGTCTTTTTAATACGTTTTAGTCTTGTATTTAGAACATTTTCAGAATAGGAGTATCAGCTCTACTAATTGTCTACAAATACATCAATATTAATAGCTCCTTCCATGGGAGAGTCCTGTATTGATGGCAGTGTGAGGCTTTCCTAGAATCTTCTGTTAGAACTGGGAACATATTTTCCCATTAAAAAATGGTTAAAATGCCATTAGTCCTCTTCTTCAACTACGTTATGGCTTAAGCAAGCTACTGTAAGATGACCTAGAAATCTAGATAGCATTAATAATATTACTATGTAAGTTAACAACTGACCTACCAACATATTTTTAGAATGTATCCCATTCATTAGTTGGAAGCTGCTCTTGTTCTAAGAAAATGTTTAGAGCTCATAGACCATAAAGATCATACTGTTACTTAGGACATGAACATAGATTAACTTTGAAAGTAGGACTATAGTTGTGTTGTAGACATATAGTTAGAACCAGAATGTGTGTTCTATACCAGTGGTTATCAAACATGAGGCACCTATGAATCAACTGAAGATGTCATTAAAATGCAGATTCTGATTCATTAAATCTGGAGTAGGACCTGAGATTTTGCATTTTCAAAAAGTTTCTAGTTTTCCGCTGATGCTGCCAGTCTGCAGACCACACTTCTGACTCCAAGGTTCAAGAAAACCTTTTATAAAAACTTTAATATATAAACTTTTCAGAGACAATATCTGATCATCCTACAAATTACCTAATCTCTCTAATTTGAAGAGAAGAATACAGAGATGGCATTTTGGGAATTATATACTTATAGGGACTAGAAAAAACAAATATATTTATGAAATTAACAAATTCTGAAAGATGAGCACATCCAATCTATGGTAAATTTTAGTCAATTCAAAACAGTGAAGACTGAACTGTCATTTTTCAGTATCTCATGACTGAGGGAAGGTTGTCAACTGGAAATAACTAATTCCTTTATGCTTTATTCTTTGGAATTCTGTTTAAGAGCAATGTGTAGTTATTACTTTTTAAAGTACTCTGGTAAATAGAGAAAAATACAAAAAGTAAAAACTGCCCATAATTTATCAATGCTGAGAACATTGTTAATATTTGATGCATTCCCTTGTATTTAACATAACAATAGTATGCTAGCATTTAACTTTATTTCCTGCTTTTTATAGCTATTATAAAAAATTATTAAACATTTTAAAGCTATCATAAAAAATTATTTAACTTTTTTTCCAGTTCAAGTCAATAGCTGTGTAATATTCAATAATATGTAAATACTGTGATTAGGTGAAACATTTTGTTTCTTTTTCTTTCTTAATAGTACTATAAGCAATGCTGTAATGAATATCTTTGCTCTTAACTTTCTGACAGCATCTCTTCTTTGGATTGATTCCTGAAAGTAGAAATATTGGATTGGAATATACACATATTTTGAGGCTTTTAATAGATATGGCCAAATTGCTTTCTAAAAGGTTAGGTAGATTTATGTGTCTGTTAACAGTTAGGGTACCTGTCTCATGGCACTATTTCCAGCATGAAGTGTTATTCTTTTTAAAGTACTTTACAAATCTTTGAGAAAACCAGTTCATCGTACATTTCTTTAATGACCAATGAGGCTGAAACAAATTTAGTGATTTATTATTATCCATTGCATTTCCCTTCTGGTGGCTTTGTCTGTTACTATTTTTGCATACTTTTCCTTTGGAGTTAGCATTTTTTCTTATTTGTTTGAGGAGGGTTTTTTTTTTTTTTTTTTTTTTTTTTTTTTTNTTTTTTTTTTTTTTTTTAGGCTAATAATCCATCATACTCTAGCAACTATTTTTCCTAGTTATTCTGTTTATGAATTTTGGTGATGATAGCATGCTCATATTTATAGTGAAATTTATTAACAGACGTTCTTCTTGACTTTTTTTTATATCTCTTTAATGACTAGAAAATCTTTCCTCAGCTTAAATTTTTTCCTCCTGTGCAGTTTGTTTGTTTGTTTACTATAAACGTCTACATTCAGAAAACATTTTGGTGCCTTTTGTGAGGCAGTGATATGATAGATTTTTCCACATATCAAATGTTCTCAATGTAACTTACTGGATAATGTATCCCTGCCATTGATTTCTGATACTTATTTGAAAATATATTGAGTTCTTAAGTCTTCTAGGCCTACTTCTGGACTAGCTATTCTGTTCTGTTGATCAGTGAGTTTATAATTTTGCCTATACCACACTGCTTTGAGTATCACTTTTAAAAAAATTAAAATAAAAAAAGTTCTTTTTTGTAGCATTGCAGAGAAACAGCTTTTCCTACTGAAAGAATTTCTTTGGTGGCATAAGTAAGCAAAAAAAAAACTCCATGGGTGAATATAGATACCAGTGATTTTATATGACTAAAGAAAAAAAAGGTTATATGCTTAGAGGTATTTTATTCAAAACAAGAAGGGAAGTGAAGAAGTAATAGCTGTAGAGCAGAGAGAGAACAAGCTTGTGCAGAATGCAGAGGAAGGAGTACAACAGCAAAGGGCAAGCAGCAAGACAATAGCACCAAAAGGAAGGGAAGGAAAAAATAGAGAAACAACTGAAGACTTGTGAAAAGAATGGAATAGTAATGATTACAGTATTACATTTACTGAGTATATTTACAAAGATAAAGCATATTTACAGTAGTATATTTGAATATAATATGCAAAACACACATTGAATAAAGCCTGACCCATGAGATCAGCAAAGACATACAAAACTAGAATGATGTATCAACATTAATAACAGAAGAAATAGACCTAGACAGAAACCCAGGTTCTCACACTAACAAAGCACAACAGATTCCGTTGTAGTTGGACTGATGGTCGAAAAGATTCACAAGTACAAGGATTACCTGACCTATCCTGAAATCAGTAATACATGTTTACATTTTTAGCTTGGTAAATTGTTTACCACTGTTCCGGTAGTTATTCAAAATCAGATTTACTTTAGACAGCGTGACACAGAAAACAGAACACAGGCTTTGGGGTTTCATGATTTACAGCCAGTGGTTGAGAATTCTGTTTTTGGTGTTAGGTTGGCATGGATTAAACCATATTAACCTTGTGATTTTGCATAAGTTATTTAACATTTGTAGGTCAATGTCCTCAGTAAAATGACATTAATATAGAAAATATTTCAGTGTTTCTCTAGTAATTAAATGACATTATGTAAAATAAATCTTCAGCAGGGTAGCTGGTACATGATCAGTGCCGTACATTGATATTTTTTACAGCTTCCTAGACAGCAAGCTCCTGAGGACAGGGACCCCATTTGTCTTCTTCCCTGCTGTTTTCCTGGTGTTTAAGTCAATGTCTGCCATCAAAAGTGCTCAGTACATTTTTGTTGAAAAAGAAAACGATCATTTGCATGGCATTTAAAATCTGAGGCAGGTGGAGTGGGTGGAGCAGGATGGTGAAATAGAAGGCTTCACCAATTGTTCCCCCTCAAGCCCCCTGCAAGGACATCAATTTAACAACTATCTACACACACAAAAACACCTTCATAAGAACCAAAAATCAGGTGAGCACTCATAGTAAGTACCTGGTTTTACCTTCATATTGCTAAAAGAGGCAATGAAGAGGTAGAATAAACAGTCTTGAATTACTGATGTCACCTCCTTCCCCATCCCCTAGAAGTGGCAGCAAGGTGTAGAGAGCCTACGCCTTCTGTGCCCTGGGGAGAGGGAAAGCACAGCCATTGTGAGGTATTGAACTCAATGCTCCTATGTTATAGCAGAAAGCAAAACCAGACCCAACTCAGCTGATGCCCACCCATGGAGGGTGCATTTAAACCAGTCCTAGCCAGAGGGGAATCACAGATCCCAGTGGAACTTGAGTGTCTGCAAACCTCATCACTGTAGGCTAAAGGGCTTTGGGGTCCCAAATACACTTAAAAGGTAGTCTAGGCCACAAGGACTGCAACACATATATGAGCCCTAGGTCTGAACTGGGCCCGGAGCCAATGGACTTGGGGGAGGAGACATGCGACATACTGAGACATCAATCAGGGTGACTAAGGGAGTGCTAGCATCACCCCTCCCCTAACCCCAGGCAACTCCAAAAAAGACCCCTTTCTTCCACTTGAAGAGAGAAGATGGAAGAGTTGGGAGGGCTTTGTATTGCATCTTAGATACCAGCTCAGCCACAGCAGAATAGATCACCAGTCAAAGTTGTTAGGACCCCCATTCCAGGCCCTAGTTCCTGGACATTTCTAGACACATCCTGGCCAGAAGGGAACCACTGCCTTGAAGGAAAGGACCCAGTACTGGCAGGGTTTATTACCTGCTAACTGAATAGCCCTTGAGCCATGAATAACCAGCAGCAATAACAAGGTTCTATGTCGAGGGCCTTGGGTGAGACAGAGACTTACCAGCCACAAATGAGTCTCAGCATATTCCCAGCTGTGGTGTCTACAGGTTGAGACTCCTGCTTTAGAAAAGCAGAGGGAAAAGTAAAGGAGACTTTATCTTACATTTTAGGTACCAGCCCAGCCACAGCAGGCTAGAGCACCAAGCAGGCTCTTGGGGCCTCCGATTCTAGGACTCAGGTCTTAGGTGGCATTTCTGGACATGTCTTCTCCAGAGGAGAGGTGTCCCAGGCCAAGCAGCACTCATCACAAGCTGACTGAAGAGCCTTTGGGCCTTAAGGGAACATCAGTGGTAGTTTGGCAGTACTCCCCATAGGCCTTAGGTGGCAGTGGCCACCGGGTGAGGCTCCTCTGCCTTTGGAAAGGGGAGGGAAGAATGAGAAGGACACCCTCTTGTAGTTTGAGTGTCGGCTCAGCTACAGTACAATAAAATACCATGTGGACCTGTAAGGTTTTTGACTCTAGACCTTGGGTCCTGGATGGCATCTCTGGACCCACCTGGGAGTCTGGGGTAACTCGTCACCCTAAATGAAAGAACATAGGTGTGGATTGCCTTGGCACCTGCTGACTATAGAGCCCCAAGGCTTTTAGCGAACATAGGCAGTAGCCATGGAGTGGTTACAGCATACTTTGCATAATACCAAGTGCTATGCTGGCTTTGGATCTGGCCTAGCAGAATTCTAGGGGTGGTGCCCACCAGGGTGCTTGTGTCAGTTCACTCCCAGCTTCAGGTGGCTCAGAGCAAAGAGAGACTCTATTTGTTTGGGAGAAAGTCAGGGAAGAGAACAAGCGTCTGCCTGGTAATCCAGAGAATTCTGGATCTTGGCCAAGACCATCAAGGTGGTACCTCCATGAGTCTGCAAGAACCACAGCACTACTGGGTTTGGGGTCTTCCCTAAAGCAGATACAGCTTAGATCATAAGGCCCAAGCCTTTTAAAATATCTGGAAAGCCTTCCCAAAAACGATGGGTGTAAACAAGCCCAGACTGAGAAGACTGCAAATAAAACTAACTCCTCAATGCGCAGACACAGATGTACATCTACGAGTATCAAGAGGGCCCAGGAAAACATGACCTTACCAAATGAACTAAATAATGCACTGGGGCCAATCCTGAAGAAACAGCGATATGTGACCTTTTAGATATTGAAGCCAAAATAGCTATTTTGAAGAAACTCATGTAAATTAAAGATAACACAGAGAATTCATAATTCTATCAGATTAATTAACAGAGATGGAAATAATTTAAAAGAATCAAGGAGAAATGCTGGAGCTGGCAAATGCAAATAGCATAGTGAAGAATGCATCATAGTCTTAACAGCAGAACTGATCAAGTGGAAGAAAGAATGAATGAGTTTGAACACAGGCAATTTGAAAATACATAGTCAGAAGAGACAAAGTAAAAAAGAATACAAACCAATAAAACACACCTCCGGGTTCTAGAAAATAGCTTTTAAAGGGCAAATCTAAGAGCTGTTTATCTTAAAGATAAGTTAGAATGTTCTTTCAAAGGGATAACAACAGAGAACTTCACAGACCTAGAGAAAGATATCAATATCTGAGTACAAGAAAGTTATAGAACACTAAACAGATGTAACACAAAGAAGACTACCTCAAGGCATTTAATAAACAAACTCCCAAAAATTGAGGATAAATAAAGGATCCTAAAAGCCACAAGATAAAAGAAATCAATCATATATAATGGAGCTCCAATACATCCAGCAGCAGACTTTTAAATAGCCAGGAGACAGTGGTATGACATATTTAAAATGCTAAAGGAAAATATCTTTTAACTTAGAATAGTGTATCAGGTGAAATTATCTTTCAAACAAGGAGAAATGAAGACATTCCCAGACAAAAAAAGGAGAGGGATTTTTATCAACACTAGAGCTGTCCTACACGAAATCCTAAAGGGAGTTTTTTAATCAGAAAGAAAAAGACAATAAGGAGCAAGAAGAAATACCTGAAGGTAAAAACTCAGTGGTAATAGTAAGTACAGGCCGGGCGCGGTGGCTCAAGCCTGTAATCCCAGCACTTTGGGAGGCCGAGGCGGGTAGATCACGAGGTCAAGAGATCGAGACCATCCTGGTCAACACGGTGAAACCCCATCTCTACTAAAAATACAAAAAATTAGCTGGGCATGGTGGCGCGTGCCTGTAATCCCAGCTA